>NW_026689933.1:0-43768 GCF_943734765.1 Anopheles ziemanni | reverse complement strand
TAGAAGGTGCTTAAGGTGACTTTAAAGAGAATGAGACGATGCAAAAATGAGGTTTAGAAGGTGCCTTAATGTGACTTTAAAGAGAATGAGACGATGCAAAATGGTGTTTAGAAGGTGCTTAAGGTGACTTTAAAGAGAATGAGACGATGCAAAATGGTGTTTTAGAAGGTGCTTAAGGTGACTTTAAAGAGAATGAGACGATGCAAAATGAGGTTTAGAAGGTGCTTAAAGTGACTTTTAAAGAGAATGAGACGATGCAAAATGGTGTTTAGAAGGTGCTTAAGGTGACTTTAAAGAGAATGAGACGATGCAAAATGAGGTTTTAGAAGGTGCTTAAAGTGACTTTAAAGAGAATGAGACGATGCAAAATGGTGTTTAGAAGGTGCTTAAAGTGACTTTAAAGAGAATGAGACGATGCAAAATGGTTAGAAGTGCTTAAAGTGACTTTAAAGAGAATGAGACGATTGCAAAAATGGTGTTTTAGAAGGTGCTTAAAGTGACTTTAAAGAGAATGAGACGATGCAAAATGGTGTTTTAGAAGGTGCTTAAGGTGACTTTAAAGAGAATGAGACGATGCAAAATGGTGTTTAGAAGGTGCTTAAAGTGACTTTAAAGAGAATGAGACGATGCAAAATGAGGTTTTAGAAGGTGCTTAAAGTGACTTTAAAGAGAATGAGACGATGCAAAATGGTGTTTAGAAGGTGCTTAAGGTGACTTTAAAGAGAATGAGACGATGCAAAATGGTGTTTAGAAGGTGCTTAAGGTGACTTTAAAGAGAATGAGACGATGCAAAATGGGTTTTTAGAAGGTGCTTAAAGTGACTTTAAAGAGAATGAGACGATGCAAAATGAGGTTTAGAAGGTGCTTAATGTGACTTTAAAGAGAATGAGACGATGCAAAAATGGTGTTTTAGAAGGTGCTTTAAGGTGACTTTAAAGAGAATGAGACGATGCAAAATGGTGTTTAGAAGGTGCTTAAGGTGACTTTAAAGAGAATGAGACGATGCAAAATTGAGGTTTAGAAGGTGCTTAAAGTGACTTTAAAGAGAATGAGACGATGCAAAAATGGTGTTTAGAAGGTGCTTAAGGTGACTTTAAAGAGAATGAGACGATGCAAAAATGAGGTTTTAGAAGGTGCTTAAAGTGACTTTAAAGAGAATGAGACGATGCAAAATGGTGTTTAGAAGGTGCTTAAAGTGACTTTAAAGAGAATGAGACGATGCAAAAATGAGGTTTTAGAAGGTGCTTAAAGTGACTTTAAAGAGAATGAGACGATGCAAAATGGTGTTTAGAAGGTGCTTAAGGTGACTTTAAAGAGAATGAGACGATGCAAAATGGTGTTTAGAAGGTGCTTAAAGGTGACTTTAAAGAGAATGAGACGATGCAAAATGAGGTTTTAGAAGGTGCTTAATGTGACTTTAAAGAGAATGAGACGATGCAAAATGGTGTTTAGAAGGTGCTTAAGTGACTTTAAAGAGAATGAGACGATGCAAAAATGGTGTTTAGAAGGTGCTTAAGGTGACTTTAAAGAGAAATGAGACGATGCAAAATGAGGTTTAGAAGGTGCTTAAAGTGACTTTAAAGAGAATGAGACGATGCAAAATGAGGTTTAGAAGGTGCTTAAAGTGACTTTAAAGAGAATGAGACGATGCAAAATGGTGTTTAGAAGGTGCTTAAAGTGACTTTAAAGAGAATGAGACGATGCAAAATGAGGTTTAGAAGGTGCTTAAAGTGACTTTAAAGAGAATGAGACGATGCAAAATGGTGTTTTAGAAGGTGCTTAAAGTGACTTTAAAGAGAATGAGACGATGCAAAATGGTGTTTAGAAGGTGCTTAAAGGTGACTTTAAAGAGAATGAGACGATGCAAAATGAGGTTTAGAAGGTGCTTAAAGTGACTTTAAAGAGAATGAGACGATGCAAAATGAGTGTTTAGAAGGTGCTTAAAGTGACTTTAAAGAGAATGAGACGATGCAAAATGGTGTTTAGAAGGTGCTTAAGGTGACTTTAAAGAGAATGAGACGATGCAAAATGAGGTTTAGAAGGTGCTTAAAGTGACTTTAAAGAGAATGAGACGATGCAAAATGGTGTTTAGAAGGTGCTTAAAGTGACTTTAAAGAGAATGAGACGATGCAAAATGGTGTTTAGAAGGTGCTTAAAGTGACTTTAAAGAGAATGAGACGATGCAAAATGGTCTTTAGAAGGTGCTTAAAGTGACTTTAAAGAGAATGAGACGATGCAAAATGGTGTTTAGAAGGTGCTTAAAGTGACTTTAAAGAGAATGAGACGATGCAAAATGGTGTTTTAGAAGGTGCTTAAGGTGACTTTAAAGAGAATGAGACGATGCAAAATGGTGTTTTAGAAGGTGCTTAAAGTGACTTTAAAGAGAATGAGACGATGCAAAATGGTGTTTAGAAGGTGCTTAAAGTGACTTTAAAGAGAATGAGACGATGCAAAATGAGGTTTTAGAAGGTGCTTAAAGTGACTTTAAAGAGAATGAGACGATGCAAAATGGTGTTTAGAAGGTGCTTAAGGTGACTTTAAAGAGAATGAGACGATGCAAAAATGGTCTTTAGAAGGTGCTTAAGGTGACTTTAAAGAGAATGAGACGATGCAAAATGAAGTTTAGAAGGTGCTTAAGGTGACTTTAAAGAGAATGAGACGATGCAAAATGGTGTTTTAGAAGGTGCTTAAGGTGACTTTAAAGAGAATGAGACGATGCAAAATGAGGTTTTAGAAGGTGCTTAAAGTGACTTTAAAGAGAATGAGACGATGCAAAATGGTGTTTAGAAGGTGCTTAAGGTGACTTTAAAGAGAATGAGACGATGCAAAATGAGGTTTAGAAGGTGCTTAAAGTGACTTTAAAGAGAATGAGACGATGCAAAATGAGGTTTAGAAGGTGCTTAAAGTGACTTTAAAGAGAATGAGACGATGCAAAATGGTGTTTAGAAGGTGCTTAAGGTGACTTTAAAGAGAATGAGACGATGCAAAAATGGTGTTTTAGAAGGTGCTTAAGGTGACTTTAAAGAGAATGAGACGATGCAAAATGGTATTAAGGTGCTTAAGGTGACTTTTGAAGAGAATGAGACGATGCAAAATGAGGTTTTAGAAGGTGCTTAAAGTGACTTTAAAGAGAATGAGACGATGCAAAATGGTGTTTAGAAGGTGCTTAAGGTGACTTTAAAGAGAATGAGACGATGCAAAATGGGTTTTAGAAGGTGCTTAAGGTGACTTTAAAGAGAATGAGACGATGCAAAAATGAGGTTTAGAAGGTGCTTAAGTGACTTTAAAGAGAATGAGACGATGCAAAATGGTTTTTTAGAAGGTGCTTAAGGTGACTTTAAAGAGAATGAGACGATGCAAAATGGTGTTCAGAAGGTGCTTAAGGTGACTTTAAAGAGAATGAGGACGATGCAAAATGAGTGTTTAGAAGGTGCTTAAAGTGACTTTAAAGAGAATGAGACGATGCAAAATGGTGTTTAGAAGGTGCTTAAGGTGACTTTAAAGAGAATGAGACGATGCAAAATGGTGTTTAGAAGGTGCTTAAAGTGACTTTAAAGAGAATGAGACGATGCAAAATGGTGTTTAGAAGGTGCTTAAAGTGACTTTAAAGAGAATGAGACGATGCAAAATGAGGTTTTAGAAGGTGCTTAAAGTGACTTTAAAGAGAATGAGACGATGCAAAATGGTGTTTTAGAAGGTGCTTAAAGTGACTTTAAAGAGAATGAGACGATGCAAAATGGTGTTTAGAAGGTGCTTAAAGTGACTTTAAAGAGAATGAGGACGATGCAAAATGAGGTTTAGAAGGTGCTTAAAGTGACTTTAAAGAGAATGAGACGATGCAAAATGGTGTTTAGAAGGTGCTTAAAGTGACTTTAAAGAGAATGAGACGATGCAAAATGAGGTTTAGAAGGTGCTTAAAGTGACTTTAAAGAGAATGAGACGATGCAAAATGGTGTTTAGAAGGTGCTTAAGGTGACTTTAAAGAGAATGAGACGATGCAAAATGGTGTTTAGAAGGTGCTTAAGGTGACTTTAAAGAGAATGAGACGATGCAAAATGGTCTTTAGAAGGTGCTTAAAGTGACTTTAAAGAGAATGAGACGATGCAAAATGGTGTTTAGAAGGTGCTTAAAGTGACTTTAAAGAGAATGAGACGATGCAAAATGGTGTTTAGAAGGTGCTTAAGGTGACTTTAAAGAGAATGAGACGATGCAAAATGGTGTTTAGAAGGTGCTTAAAGTGACTTTAAAGAGAATGAGACGATGCAAAATGGTGTTTAGAAGGTGCTTAAAGTGACTTTAAAGAGAATGAGGACGATGCAAAAATGAGGTTTAGAAGGTGCTTAAAGTGACTTTAAAGAGAATGAGACGATGCAAAATGGTGTTTAGAAGGTGCTTAAGGTGACTTTAAAGAGAATGAGACGATGCAAAATGGTCTTTAGAAGGTGCTTAAGGTGACTTTAAAGAGAATGAGACGATGCAAAATGAGGTTTTAGAAGGTGCTTAAAGTGACTTTAAAGAGAATGAGACGATGCAAAATGGTGTTTAGAAGGTGCTTAAAGTGACTTTAAAGAGAATGAGACGATGCAAAATGAGGTTTAGAAGGTGCTTAAAGTGACTTTAAAGAGAATGAGACGATGCAAAATGGTGTTTAGAAGGTGCTTAAGGTGACTTTAAAGAGAATGAGACGATGCAAAATGGTGTTTAGAAGGTGCTTAAGGTGACTTTAAAGAGAATGAGACGATGCAAAATGAGGTTTAGAAGGTGCTTAAAGTGACTTTAAAGAGAATGAGACGATGTAAAATGAGGTTTAGAAGGTGCTTAAAGTGACTTTAAAGAGAATGAGACGATGCAAAATGGTGTTTAGAAGGTGCTTAAAGTGACTTTAAAGAGAATGAGACGATGCAAAATGGTGTTTAGAAGGTGCTTAAGGTGACTTTAAAGAGAATGAGACGATGCAAAATGGTGTTTAGAAGGTGCTTAAAGTGACTTTAAAGAGAATGAGACGATGCAAAATGAGGTTTAGAAGGTGCTTAATGTGACTTTAAAGAGAATGAGACGATGCAAAATGGTGTTTAGAAGGTGCTTAAGGTGACTTTAAAGAGAATGAGACGATGCAAAATGGTGTTTAGAAGGTGCTTAAGGTGACTTTAAAGAGAATGAGACGATGCAAAATGAGGTTTAGAAGGTGCTTAAAGTGACTTTAAAGAGAATGAGACGATGCAAAATGGTGTTTAGAAGGTGCTTAAGGTGACTTTAAAGAGAATGAGACGATGCAAAATGAGGTTTAGAAGGTGCTTAAAGTGACTTTAAAGAGAATGAGACGATGCAAAATGGTGTTTAGAAGGTGCTTAAAGTGACTTTAAAGAGAATGAGACGATGCAAAATGAGGTTTAGAAGGTGCTTAAAGTGACTTTAAAGAGAATGAGACGATGCAAAATGGTGTTTAGAAGGTGCTTAAGGTGACTTTAAAGAGAATGAGACGATGCAAAATGGTGTTTAGAAGGTGCTTAAGGTGACTTTAAAGAGAATGAGACGATGCAAAATGAGGTTTAGAAGGTGCTTAATGTGACTTTAAAGAGAATGAGACGATGCAAAATGGTGTTTAGAAGGTGCTTAAGGTGACTTTAAAGAGAATGAGACGATGCAAAATGGTGTTTAGAAGGTGCTTAAAGTGACTTTAAGGAGAATGAGACTATGCAAAATGGTGTTTAGAAGGTGCTTAAGGTGACTTTAAAGAGAATGAGACGATGCAAAATGAGGTTTAGAAGGTGCTTAAAGTGACTTTAAAGAGAATGAGACGATGCAAAATGGTGTTTAGAAGGTGCTTAAAGTGACTTTAAAGAGAATGAGACGATGCAAAATGAGGTTTAGAAGGTGCTTAAAGTGACTTTAAAGAGAATGAGACGATGCAAAATGGTGTTTAGAAGGTGCTTAAGGTGACTTTAAAGAGAATGAGACGATGCAAAATGGTGTTTAGAAGGTGCTTAAGGTGACTTTAAAGAGAATGAGACGATGCAAAATGAGGTTTAGAAGGTGCTTAAAGTGACTTTAAAGAGAATGAGACGATGCAAAATGAGGTTTAGAAGGTGCTTAAAGTGACTTTAAAGAGAATGAGACGATGCAAAATGGTGTTTAGAAGGTGCTTAAGGTGACTTTAAAGAGAATGAGACGATGCAAAATGAGGTTTAGAAGGTGCTTAAAGTGACTTTAAAGAGAATGAGACGATGCAAAATGGTGTTTAGAAGGTGCTTAAAGTGACTTTAAAGAGAATGAGACGATGCAAAATGGTGTTTAGAAGGTGCTTAAAGTGACTTTAAAGAGAATGAGACGATGCAAAATGGTGTTTAGAAGGTGCTTAAAGTGACTTTAAAGAGAATGAGACGATGCAAAATGGTGTTTAGAAGGTGCTTAAAGTGACTTTAAAGAGAATGAGACGATGCAAAATGGTGTTTAGAAGGTGCTTAAAGTGACTTTAAAGAGAATGAGACGATGCAAAATGGTGTTTAGAAGGTGCTTAAAGTGACTTTAAAGAGAATGAGACGATGCAAAATGAGGTTTAGAAGGTGCTTAAAGTGACTTTAAAGAGAATGAGACGATGCAAAATGGTGTTTAGAAGGTGCTTAAGGTGACTTTAAAGAGAATGAGACGATGCAAAATGGTGTTTAGAAGGTGCTTAAGGTGACTTTAAAGAGAATGAGACGATGCAAAATGAGGTTTAGAAGGTGCTTAAGGTGACTTTAAAGAGAATGAGACGATGCAAAATGGTGTTTAGAAGGTGCTTAAGGTGACTTTAAAGAGAATGAGACGATGCAAAATGAGGTTTAGAAGGTGCTTAAGGTGACTTTAAAGAGAATGAGACGATGCAAAATGAGGTTTAGAAGGTGCTTAAAGTGACTTTAAAGAGAATGAGACGATGCAAAATGGTGTTTAGAAGGTGCTTAAGGTGACTTTAAAGAGAATGAGACGATGCAAAATGAGGTTTAGAAGGTGCTTAAAGTGACTTTAAAGAGAATGAGACGATGCAAAATGAGGTTTAGAAGGTGCTTAAAGTGACTTTAAAGAGAATGAGACGATGCAAAATGGTGTTTAGAAGGTGCTTAAGGTGACTTTAAAGAGAATGAGACGATGCAAAATGGTGTTTAGAAGGTGCTTAAAGTGACTTTAAGGAGAATGAGACTATGCAAAATGGTGTTTAGAAGGTGCTTAAGGTGACTTTAAAGAGAATGAGACGATGCAAAATGAGGTTTAGAAGGTGCTTAAAGTGACTTTAAAGAGAATGAGACGATGCAAAATGAGGTTTAGAAGGTGCTTAAAGTGACTTTAAAGAGAATGAGACGATGCAAAATGGTGTTTAGAAGGTGCTTAAGGTGACTTTAAAGAGAATGAGACGATGCAAAATGAGGTTTAGAAGGTGCTTAAAGTGACTTTAAAGAGAATGAGACGATGCAAAATGAGGTTTAGAAGGTGCTTAAAGTGACTTTAAAGAGAATGAGACGATGCAAAATGGTGTTTAGAAGGTGCTTAAGGTGACTTTAAAGAGAATGAGACGATGCAAAATGGTGTTTAGAAGGTGCTTAAAGTGACTTTAAGGAGAATGAGACTATGCAAAATGGTGTTTAGAAGGTGCTTAAGGTGACTTTAAAGAGAATGAGACGATGCAAAATGAGGTTTAGAAGGTGCTTAAAGTGACTTTAAAGAGAATGAGACGATGCAAAATGGTGTTTAGAAGGTGCTTAAAGTGACTTTAAAGAGAATGAGACGATGCAAAATGAGGTTTAGAAGGTGCTTAAAGTGACTTTAAAGAGAATGAGACGATGCAAAATGGTGTTTAGAAGGTGCTTAAGGTGACTTTAAAGAGAATGAGACGATGCAAAATGGTGTTTAGAAGGTGCTTAAGGTGACTTTAAAGAGAATGAGACGATGCAAAATGAGGTTTAGAAGGTGCTTAAAGTGACTTTAAAGAGAATGAGACGATGCAAAATGAGGTTTAGAAGGTGCTTAAAGTGACTTTAAAGAGAATGAGACGATGCAAAATGGTGTTTAGAAGGTGCTTAAGGTGACTTTAAAGAGAATGAGACGATGCAAAATGAGGTTTAGAAGGTGCTTAAAGTGACTTTAAAGAGAATGAGACGATGCAAAATGGTGTTTAGAAGGTGCTTAAAGTGACTTTAAAGAGAATGAGACGATGCAAAATGGTGTTTAGAAGGTGCTTAAAGTGACTTTAAAGAGAATGAGACGATGCAAAATGGTGTTTAGAAGGTGCTTAAAGTGACTTTAAAGAGAATGAGACGATGCAAAATGGTGTTTAGAAGGTGCTTAAAGTGACTTTAAAGAGAATGAGACGATGCAAAATGGTGTTTAGAAGGTGCTTAAAGTGACTTTAAAGAGAATGAGACGATGCAAAATGGTGTTTAGAAGGTGCTTAAAGTGACTTTAAAGAGAATGAGACGATGCAAAATGAGGTTTAGAAGGTGCTTAAAGTGACTTTAAAGAGAATGAGACGATGCAAAATGGTGTTTAGAAGGTGCTTAAGGTGACTTTAAAGAGAATGAGACGATGCAAAATGGTGTTTAGAAGGTGCTTAAGGTGACTTTAAAGAGAATGAGACGATGCAAAATGAGGTTTAGAAGGTGCTTAAGGTGACTTTAAAGAGAATGAGACGATGCAAAATGGTGTTTAGAAGGTGCTTAAGGTGACTTTAAAGAGAATGAGACGATGCAAAATGAGGTTTAGAAGGTGCTTAAGGTGACTTTAAAGAGAATGAGACGATGCAAAATGAGGTTTAGAAGGTGCTTAAAGTGACTTTAAAGAGAATGAGACGATGCAAAATGGTGTTTAGAAGGTGCTTAAGGTGACTTTAAAGAGAATGAGACGATGCAAAATGAGGTTTAGAAGGTGCTTAAAGTGACTTTAAAGAGAATGAGACGATGCAAAATGAGGTTTAGAAGGTGCTTAAAGTGACTTTAAAGAGAATGAGACGATGCAAAATGGTGTTTAGAAGGTGCTTAAGGTGACTTTAAAGAGAATGAGACGATGCAAAATGGTGTTTAGAAGGTGCTTAAGGTGACTTTAAAGAGAATGAGACGATGCAAAATGGTATTTAGAAGGTGCTTAAGGTGACTTTAAAGAGTATGAGACGATGCAAAATGAGGTTTAGAAGGTGCTTAAAGTGACTTTAAAGAGAATGAGACGATGCAAAATGGTGTTTAGAAGGTGCTTAAGGTGACTTTAAAGAGAATGAGACGATGCAAAATGGTGTTTAGAAGGTGCTTAAGGTGACTTTAAAGAGAATGAGACGATGCAAAATGAGGTTTAGAAGGTGCTTAATGTGACTTTAAAGAGAATGAGACGATGCAAAATGGTGTTTAGAAGGTGCTTAAGGTGACTTTAAAGAGAATGAGACGATGCAAAATGGTGTTTAGAAGGTGCTTAAGGTGACTTTAAAGAGAATGAGACGATGCAAAATGAGGTTTAGAAGGTGCTTAAAGTGACTTTAAAGAGAATGAGACGATGCAAAATGGTGTTTAGAAGGTGCTTAAGGTGACTTTAAAGAGAATGAGACGATGCAAAATGAGGTTTAGAAGGTGCTTAAAGTGACTTTAAAGAGAATGAGACGATGCAAAATGGTGTTTAGAAGGTGCTTAAGGTGACTTTAAAGAGAATGAGACGATGCAAAATGAGGTTTAGAAGGTGCTTAAAGTGACTTTAAAGAGAATGAGACGATGCAAAATGGTGTTTAGAAGGTGCTTAAAGTGACTTTAAAGAGAATGAGACGATGCAAAATGGTGTTTAGAAGGTGCTTAAAGTGACTTTAAAGAGAATGAGACGATGCAAAATGAGGTTTAGAAGGTGCTTAAAGTGACTTTAAAGAGAATGAGACGATGCAAAATGGTGTTTAGAAGGTGCTTAAAGTGACTTTAAAGAGAATGAGACGATGCAAAATGAGGTTTAGAAGGTGCTTAAAGTGACTTTAAAGAGAATGAGACGATGCAAAATGGTGTTTAGAAGGTGCTTAAGGTGACTTTAAAGAGAATGAGACGATGCAAAATGGTGTTTAGAAGGTGCTTAAGGTGACTTTAAAGAGAATGAGACGATGCAAAATGAGGTTTAGAAGGTGCTTAATGTGACTTTAAAGAGAATGAGACGATGCAAAATGGGGTTTAGAAGGTGCTTAAGGTGACTTTAAAGAGAATGAGACGATGCAAAATGGTGTTTAGAAGGTGCTTAAGGTGACTTTAAAGAGAATGAGACGATGCAAAATGAGGTTTAGAAGGTGCTTAAAGTGACTTTAAAGAGAATGAGACGATGCAAAATGGTGTTTAGAAGGTGCTTAAGGTGACTTTAAAGAGAATGAGACGATGCAAAATGAGGTTTAGAAGGTGCTTAAAGTGACTTTAAAGAGAATGAGACGATGCAAAATGGTGTTTAGAAGGTGCTTAAAGTGACTTTAAAGAGAATGAGACGATGCAAAATGAGGTTTAGAAGGTGCTTAAAGTGACTTTAAAGAGAATGAGACGATGCAAAATGGTGTTTAGAAGGTGCTTAAGGTGACTTTAAAGAGAATGAGACGATGCAAAATGGTGTTTAGAAGGTGCTTAAGGTGACTTTAAAGAGAATGAGACGATGCAAAATGGTATTTAGAAGGTGCTTAAGGTGACTTTAAAGAGAATGAGACGATGCAAAATGAGGTTTAGAAGGTGCTTAAAGTGACTTTAAAGAGAATGAGACGATGCAAAATGGTGTTTAGAAGGTGCTTAAGGTGACTTTAAAGAGAATGAGACGATGCAAAATGGTGTTTAGAAGGTGCTTAAGGTGACTTTAAAGAGAATGAGACGATGCAAAATGAGGTTTAGAAGGTGCTTAATGTGACTTTAAAGAGAATGAGACGATGCAAAATGGTGTTTAGAAGGTGCTTAAGGTGACTTTAAAGAGAATGAGACGATGCAAAATGGTGTTTAGAAGGTGCTTAAGGTGACTTTAAAGAGAATGAGACGATGCAAAATGAGGTTTAGAAGGTGCTTAAAGTGACTTTAAAGAGAATGAGACGATGCAAAATGGTGTTTAGAAGGTGCTTAAGGTGACTTTAAAGAGAATGAGACGATGCAAAATGAGGTTTAGAAGGTGCTTAAAGTGACTTTAAAGAGAATGAGACGATGCAAAATGAGGTTTAGAAGGTGCTTAAAGTGACTTTAAAGAGAATGAGACGATGCAAAATGGTGTTTAGAAGGTGCTTAAGGTGACTTTAAAGAGAATGAGACGATGCAAAATGGTGTTTAGAAGGTGCTTAAGGTGACTTTAAAGAGAATGAGACGATGCAAAATGAGGTTTAGAAGGTGCTTAAGGTGACTTTAAAGAGAATGAGACGATGCAAAATGAGGTTTAGAAGGTGCTTAAAGTGACTTTAAAGAGAATGAGACGATGCAAAATGGTGTTTAGAAGGTGCTTAAAGTGACTTTAAAGAGAATGAGACGATGCAAAATGGTGTTTAGAAGGTGCTTAAAGTGACTTTAAAGAGAATGAGACGATGCAAAATGGTGTTTAGAAGGTGCTTAAGGTGACTTTAAAGAGAATGAGACGATGCAAAATGGTGTTTAGAAGGTGCTTAAAGTGACTTTAAAGAGAATGAGACGATGCAAAATGGTGTTTAGAAGGTGCTTAAGGTGACTTTAAAGAGAATGAGACGATGCAAAATGAGGTTTAGAAGGTGCTTAAGGTGACTTTAAAGAGAATGAGACGATGCAAAATGAGGTTTAGAAGGTGCTTAAAGTGACTTTAAAGAGAATGAGACGATGTAAAATGAGGTTTAGAAGGTGCTTAAAGTGACTTTAAAGAGAATGAGACGATGCAAAATGGTGTTTAGAAGGTGCTTAAAGTGACTTTAAAGAGAATGAGACGATGCAAAATGGTGTTTAGAAGGTGCTTAAGGTGACTTTAAAGAGAATGAGACGATGCAAAATGAGGTTTAGAAGGTGCTTAAAGTGACTTTAAAGAGAATGAGACGATGCAAAATGAGGTTTAGAAGGTGCTTAAAGTGACTTTAAAGAGAATGAGACGATGCAAAATGAGGTTTAGAAGGTGCTTAAGGTGACTTTAAAGAGAATGAGACGATGCAAAATGAGGTTTAGAAGGTGCTTAAAGTGACTTTAAAGAGAATGAGACGATGCAAAATGAGGTTTAGAAGGTGCTTAAAGTGACTTTAAAGAGAATGAGACGATGCAAAATGGTGTTTAGAAGGTGCTTAAGGTGACTTTAAAGAGAATGAGACGATGCAAAATGAGGTTTAGAAGGTGCTTAAAGTGACTTTAAAGAGAATGAGACGATGTAAAATGAGGTTTAGAAGGTGCTTAAAGTGACTTTAAAGAGAATGAGACGATGCAAAATGGTGTTTAGAAGGTGCTTAAAGTGACTTTAAAGAGAATGAGACGATGCAAAATGGTGTTTAGAAGGTGCTTAAGGTGACTTTAAAGAGAATGAGACGATGCAAAATGGTGTTTAGAAGGTGCTTAAAGTGACTTTAAAGAGAATGAGACGATGCAAAATGAGGTTTAGAAGGTGCTTAAGGTGACTTTAAAGAGAATGAGACGATGCAAAATGAGGTTTAGAAGGTGCTTAAGGTGACTTTAAAGAGAATGAGACGATGCAAAATGAGGTTTAGAAGGTGCTTAAAGTGACTTTAAAGAGAATGAGACGATGTAAAATGAGGTTTAGAAGGTGCTTAAAGTGACTTTAAAGAGAATGAGACGATGCAAAATGGTGTTTAGAAGGTGCTTAAAGTGACTTTAAAGAGAATGAGACGATGCAAAATGGTGTTTAGAAGGTGCTTAAGGTGACTTTAAAGAGAATGAGACGATGCAAAATGGTGTTTAGAAGGTGCTTAAAGTGACTTTAAAGAGAATGAGACGATGCAAAATGAGGTTTAGAAGGTGCTTAAGGTGACTTTAAAGAGAATGAGACGATGCAAAATGAGGTTTAGAAGGTGCTTAAAGTGACTTTAAAGAGAATGAGACGATGCAAAATGGTGTTTAGAAGGTGCTTAAAGTGACTTTAAAGAGAATGAGACGATGCAAAATGGTGTTTAGAAGGTGCTTAAAGTGACTTTAAAGAGAATGAGACGATGCAAAATGGTGTTTAGAAGGTGCTTAAGGTGACTTTAAAGAGAATGAGACGATGCAAAATGGTGTTTAGAAGGTGCTTAAAGTGACTTTAAAGAGAATGAGACGATGCAAAATGAGGTTTAGAAGGTGCTTAAAGTGACTTTAAAGAGAATGAGACGATGCAAAATGGTGTTTAGAAGGTGCTTAAGGTGACTTTAAAGAGAATGAGACGATGCAAAATGAGGTTTAGAAGGTGCTTAAAGTGACTTTAAAGAGAATGAGACGATGCAAAATGAGGTTTAGAAGGTGCTTAAAGTGACTTTAAAGAGAATGAGACGATGCAAAATGGTGTTTAGAATGTGCTTAAAGTGACTTTAAAGAGAATGAGACGATGCAAAATGAGGTTTAGAAGGTGCTTAAAGTGACTTTAAAGAGAATGAGACGATGCAAAATGAGGTTTAGAAGGTGCTTAAGGTGACTTTAAAGAGAATGAGACGATGCAAAATGGTCTTTAGAAGGTGCTTAAGGTGACTTTAAAGAGAATGAGACGATGCAAAATGAGGTTTAGAAGGTGCTTAAAGTGACTTTAAAGAGAATGAGACGATGCAAAATGGTGTTTAGAAGGTGCTTAAAGTGACTTTAAAGAGAATGAGACGATGCAAAATGAGGTTTAGAAGGTGCTTAAAGTGACTTTAAAGAGAATGAGACGATGCAAAATGAGGTTTAGAAGGTGCTTAAGGTGACTTTAAAGAGAATGAGACGATGCAAAATGGTCTTTAGAAGGTGCTTAAAGTGACTTTAAAGAGAATGAGACGATGCAAAATGAGGTTTAGAAGGTGCTTAAGGTGACTTTAAAGAGAATGAGACGATGCAAAATGAGATTTAGAAGGTGCTTAAAGTGACTTTAAAGAGAATGAGACGATGCAAAATGGTGTTTAGAAGGTGCTTAAGGTGACTTTAAAGAGAATGAGACGATGCAAAATGAGGTTTAGAAGGTGCTTAAAGTGACTTTAAAGAGAATGAGACGATGCAAAATGAGGTTTAGAAGGTGCTTAAGGTGACTTTAAAGAGAATGAGACGATGCAAAATGAGGTTTAGAAGGTGCTTAAAGTGACTTTAAAGAGAATGAGACGATGCAAAATGGTGTTTAGAAGGTGCTTAAAGTGACTTTAAAGAGAATGAGACGATGCAAAATGGTGTTTAGAAGGTGCTTAAAGTGACTTTAAAGAGAATGAGACGATGCAAAATGAGGTTTAGAAGGTGCTTAAGGTGACTTTAAAGAGAATGAGACGATGCAAAATGGTGTTTAGAAGGTGCTTAAGGTGACTTTAAAGAGAATGAGACGATGCAAAATGAGGTTTAGAAGGTGCTTAAAGTGACTTTAAAGAGAATGAGACGATGCAAAATGGTGTTTAGAAGGTGCTTAAGGTGACTTTAAAGAGAATGAGACGATGCAAAATGAGGTTTAGAAGGTGCTTAAAGTGACTTTAAAGAGAATGAGACGATGCAAAATGAGGTTTAGAAGGTGCTTAAAGTGACTTTAAAGAGAATGAGACGATGCAAAATGGTGTTTAGAAGGTGCTTAAGGTGACTTTAAAGAGAATGAGACGATGCAAAATGAGGTTTAGAAGGTGCTTAAAGTGACTTTAAAGAGAATGAGACGATGTAAAATGAGGTTTAGAAGGTGCTTAAAGTGACTTTAAAGAGAATGAGACGATGCAAAATGGTGTTTAGAAGGTGCTTAAAGTGACTTTAAAGAGAATGAGACGATGCAAAATGGTGTTTAGAAGGTGCTTAAGGTGACTTTAAAGAGAATGAGACGATGCAAAATGGTGTTTAGAAGGTGCTTAAAGTGACTTTAAAGAGAATGAGACGATGCAAAATGAGGTTTAGAAGGTGCTTAAGGTGACTTTAAAGAGAATGAGACGATGCAAAATGAGGTTTAGAAGGTGCTTAAAGTGACTTTAAAGAGAATGAGACGATGCAAAATGGTGTTTAGAAGGTGCTTAAAGTGACTTTAAAGAGAATGAGACGATGCAAAATGGTGTTTAGAAGGTGCTTAAAGTGACTTTAAAGAGAATGAGACGATGCAAAATGGTGTTTAGAAGGTGCTTAAGGTGACTTTAAAGAGAATGAGACGATGCAAAATGGTGTTTAGAAGGTGCTTAAAGTGACTTTAAAGAGAATGAGACGATGCAAAATGAGGTTTAGAAGGTGCTTAAAGTGACTTTAAAGAGAATGAGACGATGCAAAATGAGGTTTAGAAGGTGCTTAAGGTGACTTTAAAGAGAATGAGACGATGCAAAATGAGGTTTAGAAGGTGCTTAAAGTGACTTTAAAGAGAATGAGACGATGCAAAATGGTGTTTAGAAGGTGCTTAAAGTGACTTTAAAGAGAATGAGACGATGCAAAATGGTGTTTAGAATGTGCTTAAAGTGACTTTAAAGAGAATGAGACGATGCAAAATGAGGTTTAGAAGGTGCTTAAAGTGACTTTAAAGAGAATGAGACGATGCAAAATGAGGTTTAGAAGGTGCTTAAGGTGACTTTAAAGAGAATGAGACGATGCAAAATGGTCTTTAGAAGGTGCTTAAAGTGACTTTAAAGAGAATGAGACGATGCAAAATGAGGTTTAGAAGGTGCTTAAGGTGACTTTAAAGAGAATGAGACGATGCAAAATGAGATTTAGAAGGTGCTTAAGGTGACTTTAAAGAGAATAAGACGATGCAAAATGAGGTTTAGAAGGTGCTTAAAGTGACTTTAAAGAGAATGAGACGATGCAAAATGGTGTTTAGAAGGTGCTTAAAGTGACTTTAAAGAGAATGAGACGATGCAAAATGGTGTTTAGAAGGTGCTTAAAGTGACTTTAAAAAGAATGAGACGATGCAAAATGGTGTTTAGAAGGTGCTTAAAGTGACTTTAAAGAGAATGAGACGATGCAAAATGGTGTTTAGAAGGTGCTTAAGGTGACTTTAAAGAGAATGAGACGATGCAAAATGGTGTTTAGAAGGTGCTTAAAGTGACTTTAAAGAGAATGAGACGATGCAAAATGAGGTTTAGAAGGTGCTTAAAGTGACTTTAAAGAGAATGAGACGATGCAAAATGAGGTTTAGAAGGTGCTTAAGGTGACTTTAAAGAGAATGAGACGATGCAAAATGAGGTTTAGAAGGTGCTTAAAGTGACTTTAAAGAGAATGAGACGATGCAAAATGGTGTTTAGAAGGTGCTTAAAGTGACTTTAAAGAGAATGAGACGATGCAAAATGGTGTTTAGAATGTGCTTAAAGTGACTTTAAAGAGAATGAGACGATGCAAAATGAGGTTTAGAAGGTGCTTAAAGTGACTTTAAAGAGAATGAGACGATGCAAAATGAGGTTTAGAAGGTGCTTAAGGTGACTTTAAAGAGAATGAGACGATGCAAAATGGTCTTTAGAAGGTGCTTAAAGTGACTTTAAAGAGAATGAGACGATGCAAAATGAGGTTTAGAAGGTGCTTAAGGTGACTTTAAAGAGAATGAGACGATGCAAAATGAGATTTAGAAGGTGCTTAAGGTGACTTTAAAGAGAATAAGACGATGCAAAATGAGGTTTAGAAGGTGCTTAAAGTGACTTTAAAGAGAATGAGACGATGCAAAATGGTGTTTAGAAGGTGCTTAAAGTGACTTTAAAGAGAATGAGACGATGCAAAATGGTGTTTAGAAGGTGCTTAAGGTGACTTTAAAGAGAATGAGACGATGCAAAATGGTGTTTAGAAGGTGCTTAAAGTGACTTTAAAGAGAATGAGACGATGCAAAATGAGGTTTAGAAGGTGCTTAAAGTGACTTTAAAGAGAATGAGACGATGCAAAATGAGGTTTAGAAGGTGCTTAAAGTGACTTTAAAGAGAATGAGACGATGCAAAATGAGGTTTAGAAGGTGCTTAAGGTGACTTTAAAGAGAATGAGACGATGCAAAATGAGGTTTAGAAGGTGCTTAAAGTGACTTTAAAGAGAATGAGACGATGCAAAATGAGGTTTAGAAGGTGCTTAAGGTGACTTTAAAGAGAATGAGACGATGCAAAATGGTCTTTAGAAGGTGCTTAAAGTGACTTTAAAGAGAATGAGACGATGCAAAATGAGGTTTAGAAGGTGCTTAAGGTGACTTTAAAGAGAATGAGACGATGCAAAATGAGATTTAGAAGGTGCTTAAGGTGACTTTAAAGAGAATACGACGATGCAAAATGAGGTTTAGAAGGTGCTTAAAGTGACTTTAAAGAGAATGAGACGATGCAAAATGGTGTTTAGAAGGTGCTTAAAGTGACTTTAAAGAGAATGAGACGATGCAAAATGGTGTTTAGAAGGTGCTTAAGGTGACTTTAAAGAGAATGAGACGATGCAAAATGGTGTTTAGAAGGTGCTTAAAGTGACTTTAAAGAGAATGAGACGATGCAAAATGAGGTTTAGAAGGTGCTTAAAGTGACTTTAAAGAGAATGAGACGATGCAAAATGAGGTTTAGAAGGTGCTTAAAGTGACTTTAAAGAGAATGAGACGATGCAAAATGAGGTTTAGAAGGTGCTTAAGGTGACTTTAAAGAGAATGAGACGATGCAAAATGAGGTTTAGAAGGTGCTTAAAGTGACTTTAAAGAGAATGAGACGATGCAAAATGAGGTTTAGAAGGTGCTTAAAGTGACTTTAAAGAGAATGAGACGATGCAAAATGAGGTTTAGAAGGTGCTTAAGGTGACTTTAAAGAGAATGAGACGATGCAAAATGAGGTTTAGAAGGTGCTTAAAGTGACTTTAAAGAGAATGAGACGATGCAAAATGAGGTTTAGAAGGTGCTTAAGGTGACTTTAAAGAGAATGAGACGATGCAAAATGGTCTTTAGAAGGTGCTTAAAGTGACTTTAAAGAGAATGAGACGATGCAAAATGAGGTTTAGAAGGTGCTTAAGGTGACTTTAAAGAGAATGAGACGATGCAAAATGAGATTTAGAAGGTGCTTAAGGTGACTTTAAAGAGAATAAGACGATGCAAAATGAGGTTTAGAAGGTGCTTAAAGTGACTTTAAAGAGAATGAGACGATGCAAAATGGTGTTTAGAAGGTGCTTAAAGTGACTTTAAAGAGAATGAGACGATGCAAAATGGTGTTTAGAAGGTGCTTAAGGTGACTTTAAAGAGAATGAGACGATGCAAAATGGTGTTTAGAAGGTGCTTAAAGTGACTTTAAAGAGAATGAGACGATGCAAAATGAGGTTTAGAAGGTGCTTAAAGTGACTTTAAAGAGAATGAGACGATGCAAAATGAGGTTTAGAAGGTGCTTAAAGTGACTTTAAAGAGAATGAGACGATGCAAAATGAGGTTTAGAAGGTGCTTAAGGTGACTTTAAAGAGAATGAGACGATGCAAAATGAGGTTTAGAAGGTGCTTAAAGTGACTTTAAAGAGAATGAGACGATGCAAAATGAGGTTTAGAAGGTGCTTAAAGTGACTTTAAAGAGAATGAGACGATGCAAAATGGTGTTTAGAAGGTGCTTAAGGTGACTTTAAAGAGAATGAGACGATGCAAAATGAGGTTTAGAAGGTGCTTAAAGTGACTTTAAAGAGAATGAGACGATGTAAAATGAGGTTTAGAAGGTGCTTAAAGTGACTTTAAAGAGAATGAGACGATGCAAAATGGTGTTTAGAAGGTGCTTAAAGTGACTTTAAAGAGAATGAGACGATGCAAAATGGTGTTTAGAAGGTGCTTAAGGTGACTTTAAAGAGAATGAGACGATGCAAAATGGTGTTTAGAAGGTGCTTAAAGTGACTTTAAAGAGAATGAGACGATGCAAAATGAGGTTTAGAAGGTGCTTAAGGTGACTTTAAAGAGAATGAGACGATGCAAAATGAGGTTTAGAAGGTGCTTAAAGTGACTTTAAAGAGAATGAGACGATGCAAAATGAGGTTTAGAAGGTGCTTAAAGTGACTTTAAAGAGAATGAGACGATGTAAAATGAGGTTTAGAAGGTGCTTAAAGTGACTTTAAAGAGAATGAGACGATGCAAAATGGTGTTTAGAAGGTGCTTAAAGTGACTTTAAAGAGAATGAGACGATGCAAAATGGTGTTTAGAAGGTGCTTAAGGTGACTTTAAAGAGAATGAGACGATGCAAAATGGTGTTTAGAAGGTGCTTAAAGTGACTTTAAAGAGAATGAGACGATGCAAAATGAGGTTTAGAAGGTGCTTAAGGTGACTTTAAAGAGAATGAGACGATGCAAAATGAGGTTTAGAAGGTGCTTAAAGTGACTTTAAAGAGAATGAGACGATGCAAAATGGTGTTTAGAAGGTGCTTAAAGTGACTTTAAAGAGAATGAGACGATGCAAAATGGTGTTTAGAAGGTGCTTAAAGTGACTTTAAAGAGAATGAGACGATGCAAAATGGTGTTTAGAAGGTGCTTAAAGTGACTTTAAAGAGAATGAGACGATGCAAAATGAGGTTTAGAAGGTGCTTAAAGTGACTTTAAAGAGAATGAGACGATGCAAAATGGTGTTTAGAAGGTGCTTAAGGTGACTTTAAAGAGAATGAGACGATGCAAAATGGTGTTTAGAAGGTGCTTAAGGTGACTTTAAAGAGAATGAGACGATGCAAAATGAGGTTTAGAAGGTGCTTAAAGTGACTTTAAAGAGAATGAGACGATGCAAAATGGTGTTTAGAAGGTGCTTAAAGTGACTTTAAAGAGAATGAGACGATGCAAAATGAGGTTTAGAAGGTGCTTAAAGTGACTTTAAAGAGAATGAGACGATGCAAAATGGTGTTTAGAAGGTGCTTAAGGTGACTTTAAAGAGAATGAGACGATGCAAAATGGTGTTTAGAAGGTGCTTAAGGTGACTTTAAAGAGAATGAGACGATGCAACATGAGGTTTAGAAGGTGCTTAATGTGACTTTAAAGAGAATGAGACGATGCAAAATGGTGTTTAGAAGGTGCTTAAGGTGACTTTAAAGAGAATGAGACGATGCAAAATGGTGTTTAGAAGGTGCTTAAGGTGACTTTAAAGAGAATGAGACGATGCAAAATGAGGTTTAGAAGGTGCTTAAAGTGACTTTAAAGAGAATGAGACGATGCAAAATGAGGTTTAGAAGGTGCTTAAAGTGACTTTAAAGAGAATGAGACGATGCAAAATGGTGTTTAGAAGGTGCTTATGGTGACTTTAAAGAGAATGAGACGATGCAAAATGAGGTTTAGAAGGTGCTTAAAGTGACTTTAAAGAGAATGAGACGATGCAAAATGGTGTTATAGAAGGTGCTGAAAGTGACTTAAAGAGAATGAGACGATGCAAATGGTGTTTAGAAGGTGCTTAAAGTGACTTTAAAGAGAATGAGACGATGCAAAATGGTGTTTAGAAGGTGCTTAAAGTGACTTTAAAGAGAATGAGACGATGCAAAATGGTCTTTAGAAGGTGCTTAAAGTGACTTTAAAGAGAATGAGACGATGCAATAATGGAGTGTTTAGAAGGTGCTTAAGGTGACTTTAATAGAGATGAGACGATGCAAAATGAGGTTTAGAAGGTGCTTAAAGTGACCTTTAAAGAGAATGAGACGATGCAAAATGGTGTTTAGAAGGTGCTTAAGGTGACTTTAAAGAGAATGAGACGATGCAAATGAGGTTTAGAAGGTGTTAAAGTGACTTTAAAGAGAATGAGACGATGCAAAATGGTGTTTAGAAGGTGCTTAAGGTGACTTTAAAGAGAATGAGACGATGCAAAATGAGGTTTAGAAGGTGCTTAAAGTGACTTTAAAGAGAATGAGACGATGCAAAATGAGGTTTAGAAGGTGCTTAAAGTGACTTTAAAGAGAATGAGACGATGCAAAATGTGTTTAGAAGGTGCTTAAAGTGACTTTAAAGAGAATGAGACGATGCAAAATGAGGTTTAGAAGGTGCTTAAAGTGACTTTAAAGAGAATGAGACGATGCAAAATGGTGTTTAGAAGGTGCTTAAGGTGACTTTAAAGAGAATGAGACGATGCAAAATGAGGTTTAGAAGGTGCTTAAAGTGACTTTAAAGAGAATGAGAGGATGCAAAATGGTCTTTAGAAGGTGCTTAAAGTGACTTTAAAGAGAATGAGACGATGCAAAATGGTGTTTAGAAGGTGCTTAAGGTGACTTTAAAGAGAATGAGACGATGCAAAATGAGGTTTAGAAGGTGCTTAAAGTGACTTTAAAGAGAATGAGACGATGCAAAATGAGGTTTAGAAGGTGCTTAAAGTGACTTTAAAGAGAATGAGACGATGCAAAATGGTGTTTAGAAGGTGCTTAAAGTGACTTTAAAGAGAATGAGACGATGCAAAATGGTGTTTAGAAGGTGCTTAAAGTGACTTTAAAGAGAATGAGACGATGCAAAATGAGGTTTAGAAGGTGCTTAAAGTGACTTTAAAGAGAATGAGACGATGCAAAATGAGGTTTAGAAGGTGCTTAAAGTGACTTTAAAGAGAATGAGACGATGCAAAATGAGGTTTAGAAGGTGCTTAAAGTGACTTTAAAGAGAATGAGACGATGCAAAATGGTGTTTAGAAGGTGCTTAAAGTGACTTTAAAGAGAATGAGACGATGCAAAATGAGGTTTAGAAGGTGCTTAAAGTGACTTTAAAGAGAATGAGACGATGCAAAATGAGGTTTAGAAGGTGCTTAAAGTGACTTTAAAGAGAATGAGACGATGCAAAATGGTGTTTAGAAGGTGCTTAAGGTGACTTTAAAGAGAATGAGACGATGCAAAATGGTGTTTAGAAGGTGCTTAAAGTGACTTTAAAGAGAATGAGACGATGCAAAATGAGGTTTAGAAGGTGCTTAAAGTGACTTTAAAGAGAATGAGACGATGCAAAATGAGGTTTAGAAGGTGCTTAAAGTGACTTTAAAGAGAATGAGACGATGCAAAATGAGTTTAGAAGGTGCTTAAGGTGACTTTAAAGAGAATGAGACGATGCAAAATGAGGTTTAGAAGGTGCTTAAAGTGACTTTAAAGAGAATGAGACGATGCAAAATGAGGTTTAGAAGGTGCTTAAAGTGACTTTAAAGAGAATGAGACGATGCAAAATGGTCTTTAGAAGGTGCTTAAAGTGACTTTAAAGAGAATGAGACGATGCAAAATGAGGTTTAGAAGGTGCTTAAGGTGACTTTAAAGAGAATGAGACGATGCAAAATGAGATTTAGAAGGTGCTTAAGGTGACTTTAAAGAGAATAAGACGATGCAAAATGAGGTTTAGAAGGTGCTTAAAGTGACTTTAAAGAGAATGAGACGATGCAAAATGGTGTTTAGAAGGTGCTTAAAGTGACTTTAAAGAGAATGAGACGATGCAAAATGGTGTTTAGAAGGTGCTTAAGGTGACTTTAAAGAGAATGAGACGATGCAAAATGGTGTTTAGAAGGTGCTTAAAGTGACTTTAAAGAGAATGAGACGATGCAAAATGAGGTTTAGAAGGTGCTTAAAGTGACTTTAAAGAGAATGAGACGATGCAAAATGAGGTTTAGAAGGTGCTTAAAGTGACTTTAAAGAGAATGAGACGATGCAAAATGAGGTTTAGAAGGTGCTTAAGGTGACTTTAAAGAGAATGAGACGATGCAAAATGAGGTTTAGAAGGTGCTTAAAGTGACTTTAAAGAGAATGAGACGATGCAAAATGAGTTTAGAAGGTGCTTAAAGTGACTTTAAAGAGAATGAGACGATGCAAAATGAGGTTTAGAAGGTGCTTAAGGTGACTTTAAAGAGAATGAGACGATGCAAAATGAGGTTTAGAAGGTGCTTAAAGTGACTTTAAAAGAGAATGAGACGATGCAAAATGAGGTTTAGAAGGTGCTTAAGGTGACTTTAAAGAGAATGAGACGATGCAAAATGGTCTTTAGAAGGTGCTTAAAGTGACTTTAAAGAGAATGAGACGATGCAAAATGAGGTTTAGAAGGTGCTTAAGGTGACTTTAAAGAGAATGAGACGATGCAAAATGAGATTTAGAAGGTGCTTAAGGTGACTTTAAAGAGAATAAGACGATGCAAAATGAGGTTTAGAAGGTGCTTAAAGTGACTTTAAAGAGAATGAGACGATGCAAAATGGTGTTTAGAAGGTGCTTAAAGTGACTTTAAAGAGAATGAGACGATGCAAAATGGTGTTTAGAAGGTGCTTAAGGTGACTTTAAAGAGAATGAGACGATGCAAAATGGTGTTTAGAAGGTGCTTAAAGTGACTTTAAAGAGAATGAGACGATGCAAAATGAGGTTTAGAAGGTGCTTAAAGTGACTTTAAAGAGAATGAGACGATGCAAAATGAGGTTTAGAAGGTGCTTAAAGTGACTTTAAAGAGAATGAGACGATGCAAAATGAGGTTTAGAAGGTGCTTAAGGTGACTTTAAAGAGAATGAGACGATGCAAAATGAGGTTTAGAAGGTGCTTAAAGTGACTTTAAAGAAAATGAGACGATGCAAAATGAGGTTTAGAAGGTGCTTAAAGTGACTTTAAAGAGAATGAGACGATGCAAAATGGTGTTTAGAAGGTGCTTAAGGTGACTTTAAAGAGAATGAGACGATGCAAAATGAGGTTTAGAAGGTGCTTAAAGTGACTTTAAAGAGAATGAGACGATGTAAAATGAGGTTTAGAAGGTGCTTAAAGTGACTTTAAAGAGAATGAGACGATGCAAAATGGTGTTTAGAAGGTGCTTAAAGTGACTTTAAAGAGAATGAGACGATGCAAAATGGTGTTTAGAAGGTGCTTAAGGTGACTTTAAAGAGAATGAGACGATGCAAAATGGTGTTTAGAAGGTGCTTAAAGTGACTTTAAAGAGAATGAGACGATGCAAAATGAGGTTTAGAAGGTGCTTAAGGTGACTTTAAAGAGAATGAGACGATGCAAAATGAGGTTTAGAAGGTGCTTAAAGTGACTTTAAAGAGAATGAGACGATGCAAAATGAGGTTTAGAAGGTGCTTAAAGTGACTTTAAAGAGAATGAGACGATGTAAAATGAGGTTTAGAAGGTGCTTAAAGTGACTTTAAAGAGAATGAGACGATGCAAAATGGTGTTTAGAAGGTGCTTAAAGTGACTTTAAAGAGAATGAGACGATGCAAAATGGTGTTTAGAAGGTGCTTAAGGTGACTTTAAAGAGAATGAGACGATGCAAAATGTTGTTTAGAAGGTGCTTAAAGTGACTTTAAAGAGAATGAGACGATGCAAAATGAGGTTTAGAAGGTGCTTAAGGTGACTTTAAAGAGAATGAGACGATGCAAAATGAGGTTTAGAAGGTGCTTAAAGTGACTTTAAAGAGAATGAGACGATGCAAAATGGTGTTTAGAAGGTGCTTAAAGTGACTTTAAAGAGAATGAGACGATGCAAAATGGTGTTTAGAAGGTGCTTAAAGTGACTTTAAAGAGAATGAGACGGTGCAAAATGGTGTTTAGAAGGTGCTTAAGGTGACTTTAAAGAGAATGAGACGATGCAAAATGGTGTTTAGAAGGTGCTTAAAGTGACTTTAAAGAGAATGAGACGATGCAAAATGAGGTTTAGAAGGTGCTTAAAGTGACTTTAAAGAGAATGAGACGATGCAAAATGGTGTTTAGAAGGTGCTTAAGGTGACTTTAAAGAGAATGAGACGATGCAAAATGGTGTTTAGAAGGTGCTTAAGGTGACTTTAAAGAGAATGAGACGATGCAAAATGAGGTTTAGAAGGTGCTTAAAGTGACTTTAAAGAGAATGAGACGATGCAAAATGGTGTTTAGAAGGTGCTTAAAGTGACTTTAAAGAGAATGAGACGATGCAAAATGAGGTTTAGAAGGTGCTTAAAGTGACTTTAAAGAGAATGAGACGATTCAAAAATGGTGTATAGAAGGTGCTTAAGGTGACTTTAAAGAGAATGAGACGATGCAAAATGGTGTTTAGAAGGTGCTTAAGGTGACTTTAAAGAGAATGAGACGATGCAAAATGAGGTTTAGAAGGTGCTTAATGTGACTTTAAAGAGAATGAGACGATGCAAAATGGTGTTTAGAAGGTGCTTAAGGTGACTTTAAAGAGAATGAGACGATGCAAAATGGTGTTTAGAAGGTGCTTAAGGTGACTTTAAAGAGAATGAGACGATGCAAAATGAGGTTTAGAAGGTGCTTAAAGTGACTTTAAAGAGAATGAGACGATGCAAAATGAGGTTTAGAAGGTGCTTAAAGTGACTTTAAAGAGAATGAGACGATGCAAAATGGTGTTTAGAAGGTGCTTAAGGTGACTTTAAAGAGAATGAGACGATGCAAAATGAGGTTTAGAAGGTGCTTAAAGTGACTTTAAAGAGAATGAGACGATGCAAAATGGTGTTTAGAAGGTGCTTAAAGTGACTTTAAAGAGAATGAGACGATGCAAAATGGTGTTTAGAAGGTGCTTAAAGTGACTTTAAAGAGAATGAGACGATGCAAAATGGTGTTTAGAAGGTGCTTAAAGTGACTTTAAAGAGAATGAGACGATGCAAAATGGTCTTTAGAAGGTGCTTAAAGTGACTTTAAAGAGAATGAGACGATGCAAAATGGTGTTTTAGAAGGTGCTTAAGGTGACTTTAAAGAGAATGAGACGATGCAAAATGGTGTTTAGAAGGTGCTTAAAGTGACTTTAAAGAGAATGAGACGATGCAAAATGGTGTTTAGAAGGTGTTTAAGGTGACTTTAAAGAGAATGAGACGATGCAAAATGAGGTTTAGAAGGTGCTTAAGGTGACTTTAAAGAGAATGAGACGATGCAAAATGGTGTTTAGAAGGTGCTTAAGGTGACTTTAAAGAGAATGAGACGATGCAAAATGAGGTTTAGAAGGTGCTTAAAGTTACTTTAAAGAGAATGAGACGATGCAAAATGAGGTTTAGAAGGTGCTTAAAGTGACTTTAAAGAGAATGAGACGATGCAAAATGGTGTTTAGAAGGTGCTTAAAGTGACTTTAAAGAGAATGAGACGATGCAAAATGAGGTTTAGAAGGTGCTTAAAGTGACTTTAAAGAGAATGAGACGATGCAAAATGGTGTTTAGAAGGTGCTTAAGGTGACTTTAAAGAGAATGAGACGATGCAAAATGAGGTTTAGAAGGTGCTTAAAGTGACTTTAAAGAGAATGAGACGATGCAAAATGGTCTTTAGAAGGTGCTTAAAGTGACTTTAAAGAGAATGAGACGATGCAAAATGGTGTTTAGAAGGTGCTTAAGGTGACTTTAAAGAGAATGAGACGATGCAAAATGAGGTTTAGAAGGTGCTTAAAGTGACTTTAAAGAGAATGAGACGATGCAAAATGAGGTTTAGAAGGTGCTTAAAGTGACTTTAAAGAGAATGAGACGATGCAAAATGGTGTTTAGAAGGTGCTTAAAGTGACTTTAAAGAGAATGAGACGATGCAAAATGGTGTTTAGAAGGTGCTTAAAGTGACTTTAAAGAGAATGAGACGATGCAAAATGAGGTTTAGAAGGTGCTTAAAGTGACTTTAAAGAGAATGAGACGATGCAAAATGAGGTTTAGAAGGTGCTTAAAGTGACTTTAAAGAGAATGAGACGATGCAAAATGAGGTTTAGAAGGTGCTTAAAGTGACTTTAAAGAGAATGAGACGATGCAAAATGGTGTTTAGAAGGTGCTTAAAGTGACTTTAAAGAGAATGAGACGATGCAAAATGAGGTTTAGAAGGTGCTTAAAGTGACTTTAAAGAGAATGAGACGATGCAAAATGAGGTTTAGAAGGTGCTTAAAGTGACTTTAAAGAGAATGAGACGATGCAAAATGGTGTTAGAAGGTGCTTAAGGTGACTTTAAAGAGAATGAGACGATGCAAAATGGTGTTTAGAAGGTGCTTAAAGTGACTTTAAAGAGAATGAGACGATGCAAAATGAGGTTTAGAAGGTGCTTAAGTGACTTTAAAGAGAATGAGACGATGCAAAATGAGGTTTAGAAGGTGCTTAAAGTGACTTTAAAGAGAATGAGACGATGCAAAATGGTGTTTAGAAGGTGCTTAAGGTGACTTTAAAGAGAATGAGACGATGCAAAATGAGGTTTAGAAGGTGCTTAAAGTGACTTTAAAGAGAATGAGACGATGCAAAATGAGGTTTAGAAGGTGCTTAAAGTGACTTTAAAGAGAATGAGACGATGCAAAATGAGGTTTAGAAGGTGCTTAAAGTGACTTTAAAGAGAATGAGACGATGCAAAATGAGGTTTAGAAGGTGCTTAAAGTGACTTTAAAGAGAATGAGACGATGCAAAATGAGGTTTAGAAGGTGCTTAAAGTGACTTTAAAGAGAATGAGACGATGCAAAATGAGGTTTAGAAGGTGCTTAAAGTGACTTTAAAGAGAATGAGACGATGCAAAATGGTGTTTAGAAGGTGCTTAAGGTGACTTTAAAGAGAATGAGACGATGCAAAATGGTGTTTAGAAGGTGCTTAAAGTGACTTTAAAGAGAATGAGACGATGCAAAATGGTGTTTAGAAGGTGCTTAAAGTGACTTTAAAGAGAATGAGACGATGCAAAATGAGGTTTAGAAGGTGCTTAAAGTGACTTTAAAGAGAATGAGACGATGCAAAATGAGGTTTAGAAGGTGCTTAAAGTGACTTTAAAGAGAATGAGACGATGCAAAATGGTGTTTAGAAGGTGCTTAAGGTGACTTTAAAGAGAATGAGACGATGCAAAATGAGGTTTAGAAGGTGCTTAAAGTGACTTTAAAGAGAATGAGACGATGCAAAAATGAGGTTTAGAAGGTGCTTAAAGTGACTTTAAAGAGAATGAGACGATGCAAAATGAGGTTTAGAAGGTGCTTAAAGTGACTTTAAAGAGAATGAGACGATGCAAAATGAGGTTTAGAAGGTGCTTAAAGTGACTTTAAAGAGAATGAGACGATGCAAAATGAGGTTTAGAAGGTGCTTAAAGTGACTTTAAAGAGAATGAGACGATGCAAAATGAGGTTTAGAAGGTGCTTAAAGTGACTTTAAAGAGAATGAGACGATGCAAAATGAGGTTTAGAAGGTGCTTAAAGTGACTTTAAAGAGAATGAGACGATGCAAAATGAGGTTTAGAAGGTGCTTAAAGTGACTTTAAAGCGAATGAGACGATGCAAAATGAGGTTTAGAAGGTGCTTAAAGTGACTTTAAAGAGAATGAGACGATGCAAAATGAGGTTTAGAAGGTGCTTAAAGTGACTTTAAAGAGAATGAGACGATGCAAAATGAGGTTTAGAAGGTGCTTAAAGTGACTTTAAAGAGAATGAGACGATGCAAAATGAGGTTTAGAAGGTGCTTAAAGTGACTTTAAAGAGAATGAGACGATGCAAAATGAGGTTTAGAAGGTGCTTAAAGTGACTTTAAAGAGAATGAGACGATGCAAAATGGTGTTTAGAAGGTGCTTAAAGTGACTTTAAAGAGAATGAGACGATGCAAAATGAGGTTTAGAAGGTGCTTAAAGTGACTTTAAAGAGAATGAGACGATGCAAAATGGTGTTTAGAAGGTGCTTAAGGTGACTTTAAAGAGAATGAGACGATGCAAAATGGTGTTTAGAAGGTGCTTAAAGTGACTTTAAAGAGAATGAGACGATGCAAAATGGTGTTTAGAAGGTGCTTAAGGTGACTTTAAAGAGAATGAGGACGATGCAAAATGGTGTTTAGAAGGTGCTTAAGGTGACTTTAAAGAGAATGAGACGATGCAAAATGGTGTTTAGAAGGTGCTTAAGGTGACTTTAAAGAGAATGAGACGATGCAAAATGGTGTTTAGAAGGTGCTTAAGGTGACTTTAAAGAGAATGAGACGATGCAAAATGGGTTTAGAAGGTGCTTAAAGTGACTTTAAAGAGAATGAGACGATGCAAAATGAGGTTTAGAAGGTGCTTAAAGTGACTTTAAAGAGAATGAGACGATGCAAAATGAGGTTTAGAAGGTGCTTAAAGTGACTTTAAAGAGAATGAGACGATGCAAAATGAGGTTTAGAAGGTGCTTAAAGTGACTTTAAAGAGAATGAGACGATGCAAAATGGTGTTTAGAAGGTGCTTAAGGTGACTTTAAAGAGAATGAGACGATGCAAAATGAGGTTTAGAAGGTGCTTAAAGTGACTTTAAAGAGAATGAGACGATGCAAAATGGTGTTTAGAAGGTGCTTAAAGTGACTTTAAAGAGAATGAGACGATGCAAAATGAGGTTTAGAAGGTGCTTAAAGTGACTTTAAAGAGAATGAGACGATGCAAAATGGTGTTTAGAAGGTGCTTAAGGTGACTTTAAAGAGAATGAGACGATGCAAAATGAGGTTTAGAAGGTGCTTAAAGTGACTTTAAAGAGAATGAGACGATGCAAAATGAGGTTTAGAAGGTGCTTAAAGTGACTTTAAAGAGAATGAGACGATGCAAAATGAGGTTTAGAAGGTGCTTAAGGTGACTTTAAAGAGAATGAGACGATGCAAAATGGTCTTTAGAAGGTGCTTAAAGTGACTTTAAAGAGAATGAGACGATGCAAAATGAGGTTTAGAAGGTGCTTAAAGTGACTTTAAAGAGAATGAGACGATGCAAAATGAGGTTTAGAAGGTGCTTAAAGTGACTTTAAAGAGAATGAGACGATGCAAAATGAGGTTTAGAAGGTGCTTAAAGTGACTTTAAAGAGAATGAGACGATGCAAAATGGTCTTTAGAAGGTGCTTAAGGTGACTTTAAAGAGAATGAGACGATGCAAAATGGTCTTTAGAAGGTGCTTAAAGTGACTTTAAAGAGAATGAGACGATGCAAAATGAGGTTTAGAAGGTGCTTAAAGTGACTTTAAAGAGAATGAGACGATGCAAAATGGTCTTTAGAAGGTGCTTAAGGTGACTTTAAAGAGAATGAGACGATGCAAAATGAGGTTTAGAAGGTGCTTAAAGTGACTTTAAAGAGAATGAGACGATGCAAAATGAGGTTTAGAAGGTGCTTAAAGTGACTTTAAAGAGAATGAGACGATGCAAAATGGTGTTTAGAAGGTGCTTAAGGTGACTTTAAAGAGAATGAGACGATGCAAAATGGTCTTTAGAAGGTGCTTAAAGTGACTTTAAAGAGAATGAGACGATGCAAAATGGTGTTTAGAAGGTGCTTAAGGTGACTTTAAAGAGAATGAGACGATGCAAAATGGTGTTTAGAAGGTGCTTAAGGTGACTTTAAAGAGAATGAGACGATGCAAAATGAGGTTTAGAAGGTGCTTAAAGTGACTTTAAAGAGAATGAGACGATGCAAAATGAGGTTTAGAAGGTGCTTAAAGTGACTTTAAAGAGAATGAGACGATGCAAAATGAGGTTTAGAAGGTGCTTAAAGTGACTTTAAAGAGAATGAGACGATGCAAAATGGTGTTTAGAAGGTGCTTAAAGTGACTTTAAAGAGAATGAGACGATGCAAAATGGTGTTTAGAAGGTGCTTAAGGTGACTTTAAAGAGAATGAGACGATGCAAAATGAGGTTTAGAAGGTGCTTAAAGTGACTTTAAAGAGAATGAGACGATGCAAAATGGTGTTTAGAAGGTGCTTAAGGTGACTTTAAAGAGAATGAGACGATGCAAAATGAGGTTTAGAAGGTGCTTAAAGTGACTTTAAAGAGAATGAGACGATGCAAAATGAGGTTTAGAAGGTGCTTAAAGTGACTTTAAAGAGAATGAGACGATGCAAAATGGTGTTTAGAAGGTGCTTAAGGTGACTTTAAAGAGAATGAGACGATGCAAAATGAGGTTTAGAAGGTGCTTAAAGTGACTTTAAAGAGAATGAGACGATGCAAAATGAGGTTTAGAAGGTGCTTAAAGTGACTTTAAAGAGAATGAGACGATGCAAAATGAGGTTTAGAAGGTGCTTAAAGTGACTTTAAAGAGAATGAGACGATGCAAAATGAGGTTTAGAAGGTGCTTAAAGTGACTTTAAAGAGAATGAGACGATGCAAAATGGTGTTTAGAAGGTGCTTAAGGTGACTTTAAAGAGAATGAGACGATGCAAAATGAGGTTTAGAAGGTGCTTAAAGTGACTTTAAAGAGAATGAGACGATGCAAAATGAGGTTTAGAAGGTGCTTAAAGTGACTTTAAAGAGAATGAGACGATGCAAAATGGTCTTTAGAAGGTGCTTAAAGTGACTTTAAAGAGAATGAGACGATGCAAAATGAGGTTTAGAAGGTGCTTAAAGTGACTTTAAAGAGAATGAGACGATGCAAAATGAGGTTTAGAAGGTGCTTAAAGTGACTTTAAAGAGAATGAGACGATGCAAAATGGTGTTTAGAAGGTGCTTAAGGTGACTTTAAAGAGAATGAGACGATGCAAAATGGTCTTTAGAAGGTGCTTAAAGTGACTTTAAAGAGAATGAGACGATGCAAAATGAGGTTTAGAAGGTGCTTAAAGTGACTTTAAAGAGAATGAGACGATGCAAAATGGTCTTTAGAAGGTGCTTAAGGTGACTTTAAAGAGAATGAGACGATGCAAAATGAGGTTTAGAAGGTGCTTAAAGTGACTTTAAAGAGAATGAGACGATGCAAAATGAGGTTTAGAAGGTGCTTAAAGTGACTTTAAAGAGAATGAGACGATGCAAAATGGTGTTTAGAAGGTGCTTAAGGTGACTTTAAAGAGAATGAGACGATGCAAAATGGTCTTTAGAAGGTGCTTAAAGTGACTTTAAAGAGAATGAGACGATGCAAAATGGTGTTTAGAAGGTGCTTAAGGTGACTTTAAAGAGAATGAGACGATGCAAAATGGTGTTTAGAAGGTGCTTAAGGTGACTTTAAAGAGAATGAGACGATGCAAAATGAGGTTTAGAAGGTGCTTAAAGTGACTTTAAAGAGAATGAGACGATGCAAAATGAGGTTTAGAAGGTGCTTAAAGTGACTTTAAAGAGAATGAGACGATGCAAAATGAGGTTTAGAAGGTGCTTAAAGTGACTTTAAAGAGAATGAGACGATGCAAAATGGTGTTTAGAAGGTGCTTAAAGTGACTTTAAAGAGAATGAGACGATGCAAAATGGTGTTTAGAAGGTGCTTAAGGTGACTTTAAAGAGAATGAGACGATGCAAAATGAGGTTTAGAAGGTGCTTAAAGTGACTTTAAAGAGAATGAGACGATGCAAAATGGTGTTTAGAAGGTGCTTAAGGTGACTTTAAAGAGAATGAGACGATGCAAAATGAGGTTTAGAAGGTGCTTAAAGTGACTTTAAAGAGAATGAGACGATGCAAAATGAGGTTTAGAAGGTGCTTAAAGTGACTTTAAAGAGAATGAGACGATGCAAAATGGTGTTTAGAAGGTGCTTAAGGTGACTTTAAAGAGAATGAGACGATGCAAAATGAGGTTTAGAAGGTGCTTAAAGTGACTTTAAAGAGAATGAGACGATGCAAAATGAGGTTTAGAAGGTGCTTAAAGTGACTTTAAAGAGAATGAGACGATGCAAAATGAGGTTTAGAAGGTGCTTAAAGTGACTTTAAAGAGAATGAGACGATGCAAAATGAGGTTTAGAAGGTGCTTAAAGTGACTTTAAAGAGAATGAGACGATGCAAAATGAGGTTTAGAAGGTGCTTAAAGTGACTTTAAAGAGAATGAGACGATGCAAAATGGTCTTTAGAAGGTGCTTAAAGTGACTTTAAAGAGAATGAGACGATGCAAAATGAGGTTTAGAAGGTGCTTAAAGTGACTTTAAAGAGAATGAGACGATGCAAAATGAGGTTTGAAAGGTGCTTAAAGTGACTTTAAAGAGAATGAGACGATGCAAAATGAGGTTTAGAAGGTGCTTAAAGTGACTTTAAAGAGAATGAGACGATGCAAAATGAGGTTTAGAAGGTGCTTAAAGTGACTTTAATGAGAATGAGCCGATGCAAAATGAGGTTTAGAAGGTGCTTAAAGTGACTTTAAAGAGAATGAGACGATGCAAAATGAGGTTTAGAAGGTGCTTAAAGTGACTTTAAAGAGAATGAGACGATGCAAAATGAGGTTCAGAAGGTGCTTAAAGTGACTTTAAAGAGAATGAGACGATGCAAAATGGTGTTTAGAAGGTGCTTAAAGTGACTTTAAAGAGAATGAGACGATGCAAAATGAGGTTTAGAAGGTGCTTAAAGAGACTTTAGAGAGAATGAGACGATGCAAAATGAGGTTTAGAAGGTGCTTAAAGTGACTTTAAAGAGAATGAGACGATGCAAAATGAGGTTTAGAAGGTGCTTAAAGTGACTTTAAAGAGAATGAAACGATGCAAAATGAGGTTCAGAAGGTGCTTAAAGTGACTTTAAAGAGAATGAGACGATGCAAAATGAGGTTTAGAAGGTGCTTAAAGTGACTTTAAAGAGAATGAGACGATGCAAAATCAGGTTTAGAAGGTGCTTAAAGTGACTTTAAAGAGAATGAGACGATGCAAAATGAGGTTTAGAAGGTGCTTAAAGTGACTTTAAAGAGAATGAGACGATGCAAAATGAGGTTTAGAAGGTGCTTAAAGTGACTTTAAAGAGAATGAGACGATGCAAAATGAGGTTTAGAAGGTGCTTAAAGTGACTTTAAAGAGAATGAGACGATGCAAAATGAGGTTTGAAAGGTGCTTAAAGTGACTTTAAAGAGAATGAGACGATGCAAAATGAGGTTTAGAAGGTGCTTAAAGTGACTTTAAAGAGAATGAGACGATGCAAAATGAGGTTTAGAAGGTGCTTAAAGTGACTTTAAAGAGAATGAGACGATGCAAAATGAGGTTTAGAAGGTGCTTAAAGTGACTTTAAAGAGAATGAGATGATGCAAAATGAGGTTTAGAAGGTGCTTAAAGTGACTTTAAAGAGAATGAGACGATGCAAAATGAGGTTTAGAAGGTGCTTAAAGTGACTTTAAAGAGAATGAGACGATGCAAAATGAGGTTTAGAAGGTGCTTAAAGTGACTTTAAAGAGAATGAGACGATGCAAAATGGTGTTTAGAAGGTGCTTAAAGTGACTTTAAAGAGAATGAGACGATGCAAAATGGTGTTTAGAAGGTGCTTAAAGTGACTTTAAAGAGAATGAAACGATGCAAAATGAGGTTTAGAAGGTGCTTAAAGTGACTTTAAAGAGAATGAGACAATGCAAAATGGTGTTTAGAAGGTGCTTAAAGTGACTTTAAAGAGAATGAGACGATGCAAAATGAGGTTTAGAAGGTGCTTAAAGTGACTTTAAAGAGAATGAGACGATGCAAAATGAGGTTTAGAAGGTGCTTAAAGTGACTTTAAAGAGAATGAGACGATGCAAAATGAGGTTTAGAAGGTGCTTAAAGTGACTTTAAAGAGAATGAGACGATGCAAAATGGTGTTTAGAAGGTGCTTAAAGTGACTTTAAAGAGAATGAGACGATGCAAAATGAGGTTTAGAAGGTGCTTAAAGTGACTTTAAAGAGAATGGGACGATGCAAAATGAGGTTTAGAAGGTGCTTAAAGTGACTTTAAAGAGAATGAGACGATGCAAAATGGTGTTTAGAAGGTGCTTAAAGTGACTTTAAAGAGAATGAGACGATGCAAAATGAGGTTTAGAAGGTGCTTAAAGTGACTTTAAAGAGAATGAGACGATGCAAAATGAGGTTTAGAAGGTGCTTAAAGTGACTTTAGAGAGAATGAGACGATGCAAAATGAGGTTTAGAAGGTGCTTAAAGTGACTTTAAAGAGAATGAGACAATGCAAAATGGTGTTTAGAAGGTGCTTAAAGTGACTTTAAAGAGAATGAGACGATGCAAAATGAGGTTTAGAAGGTGCTTAAAGTGACTTTAAAGAGAATGAGACGATGCAAAATGAGGTTTAGAAGGTGCTTAAAGTGACTTTAAAGAGAATGAGACGATGCAAAATGAGGTTTAGAAGGTGCTTAAAGTGACTTTAAAGAGAATGAGACGATGCAAAATGAGGTTTAGAAGGTGCTTAAAGTGACTTTAAAGAGAGTGAGACGATGCAAAATGGTGTTTAGAAGGTGCTTAAAGTGACTTTAAAGAGAATGAGACGATGCAAAATGAGGTTTAGAAGGTGCTTAAAGTGACTTTAAAGAGAATGAGACGATGCAAAATGAGGTTTAGAAGGTGCTTAAAGTGACTTTAAAGAGAATGAGACGATGCAAAATGGTGTTTAGAAGGTGCTTAAAGTGACTTTAAAGAGAATGAGACGATCCAATATGAGGTTTAGAAGGTGCTTAAAGTGACTTTAGAGAGAATGAGACGATGCAAAATGAGGTTTAGAAGGTGCTTAAAGTGACTTTAAAGAGAATGAGACGATGCAAAATGGTGTTTAGAAGGTGCTTAAAGTGACTTTAGAGAGAATGAGACGATGCAAAATGGTGTTTAGAAGGTGCTTAAAGTGACTTTAAAGAGAATGAGACGATGCAAAATGAGGTTTAGAAGGTGCTTAAAGTGACTTTAAAGAGAATGAGACGATGCAAAATGAGGTTTAGAAGGTGCTTAAAGTGACTTTTAAGAGAATGAGACGATACAAAATGAGGTTTAGAAGGTACTTAAAGTGACTTTAAAGAGAATGAGACGATGCAAAATGGTGTTTAGTAGGTGCTTAAAGTGACTTTAAAGAGAATGAGACGATGCAAAACGGTGTTTGAAAGGTGCTTAAAGTGACTTTAAAGAGAATGAGACGATGCAACATGGTGTTTAGAAGGTGCTTAAAGTGACTTTAAAGAGAATGAGACGATGCAAAATGAGGTTTAGAAGGTGCTTAAAGTGACTTTAAAGAGAATGAGACGATGCAAAATGAGGTTTAGAAGGTGCTTAAAGTGACTTTAGAGAGAATGAGACGATGCAAAATTGTGTTTAGAAGGTGCTTAAAGTGACTTTAAAGAGAATGAGACGATGCAACATGGTGTTTAGAAGGTGCTTAAAGTGACTTTAAAGAGAATGAGACGATGCAAAGTGGTGTTTAGAAGGTGCTTAAAGTGACTTTAAAGAGAATGAGACGATGCAAAATGACGTTTAAAAGGTGCTTAAAGTGACTTTAAAGAGAATGAGACGATGCAAAATGGTGTTTAGAAGGTGCTTAAAGTGACTTTAAAGAGAATGAGACGATCCAATATGAGGTTTAGAAGGTGCTTAAAGTGACTTTAGAGAGAATGAGACGATGCAAAATGAGGTTTAGAAGGTGCTTAAAGTGACTTTAAAGAGAATGAGACGATGCAAAATGGTGTTTAGAAGGTGCTTAAAGTGACTTTAGAGAGAATGAGACGATGCAAAATGAGGTTTAGAAGGTGCTTAAAGTGACTTTAAAGAGAATGAGACGATGCAAAATGAGGTTTAGAAGGTGCTTAAAGTGACTTTAGAGAGAATGAGACGATGCAAAATGAGGTTTAGAAGGTGCTTAAAGTGACTTTAAAGAGAATGAGACGATGCAAAATGGTGTTTAGAAGGTGCTTAAAGTGACTTTAAAGAGAATGAGACGATGCAAAATGGTGTTTAGAAGGTGCTTAAAGTGACTTTAAAGAGAATGAGACGATGCAAAATGAGGTTTAGAAGGTGCTTAAAGTGACTTTAAAGAGAATGAGACGATGCAAAATGAGGTTTAGAAGGTGCTTAAAGTGACTTTAGAGAGAATTAGACGATGCAAAATGAGGTTAAGAAGGTGCTTAAAGTGACTTTAAAGAGAATGAGACGATGCAAAATGAGGTTTAGAAGGTGCTTAAAGTGACTTTAAAGAGAATGAGACGATGCAAAATGGTGTTTAGAAGGTGCTGAAAGTGACTTTAGAGAGAATGAGACGATGCAAAATGAGGTTTAGAAGGTGCTTAAAGTGACTTTAAAGAGAATGAGACGATGAAAAATGGTGTTTAGAAGGTGCTTAAAGTGACTTTAAAGAGAATGAGACGATGCAAAATGAGGTTAAGAAGGTGCTTAAAGTGACTTTAAAGAGAATGAGACGATGCAAAATGAGGTTTAGAAGGTGCTTAAAGTGACTTTAAAGAGAATGAGACGATGCAAAATGAGGTTTAGAAGGTGCTTAAAGTGACTTTAAAGAGAATGAGACGATGCAAAATGAGGTTTAGAAGGTGCTTAAAGTGACTTTAAAGAGAATGAGACGATGCAACATGGTGTTTAGAAGGTGCTTAAAGTGACTTTAAAGAGAATGAGACGATGCAAAATGAGGTTTAGAAGGTGCTTAAAGTGACTTTAAAGAGAATGAGACGATGCAAAATGAGGTTTAGAAGGTGTTTAAAGTGACTTTTAAGAGAATGAGACGATGCAAAATTGTGTTTAGAAGGTGCTTAAAGTGACTTTAAAGAGAATGAGACGATGCAACATGGTGTTTAGAAGGTGCTTAAAGTGACTTTAAAGAGAATGAGACGATGCAAAGTGGTGTTTAGAAGGTGTGTTGAAAGAGTATTTCAACAGAAAAAAGCAGACACTTGATTTTAAGTTCACTTGCACGAGTGGGTAAAACTTTCGTGCCTCTTTATTCTCTATCAACGACAATAACAATGGTCGCGCCGCTTATATACTATGCCGGTTTAGTTAGTTTTTTCGTTCAGGTTGTACTACCAGTTTCGGTGACACTTGCGTTTTGACGGCAGCTGTCATGCCGTTGCTTTGTTTGCAACAAGGTGCTTAAAGTGACTTTAAAGAGAATGAGACGATGCAAAATGACGTTTAGAAGGTGCTTAAAGTGACTTTAAAGAGAATGAGACGATGCAAAATGGTGTTTAGAAGGTGCTTAAAGTGACTTTAAAGAGAATGAGACGATCCAATATGAGGTTTAGAAGGTGCTTAAAGTGACTTTAGAGAGAATGAGACGATGCAAAATGAGGTTTAGAAGGTGCTTAAAGTGACTTTAAAGAGAATGAGACGATGCAAAATGGTGTTTAGAAGGTGCTTAAAGTGACTTTAGAGAGAATGAGACGATGCAAAATGGTGTTTAGAAGGTGCTTAAAGTGACTTTAAAGAGAATGAGACGATGCAAAATGAGGTTTAGAAGGTGCTTAAAGTGACTTTAAAGAGAATGAGACGATGCAAAATGAGGTTTAGAAGGTGCTTAAAGTGACTTTTAAGAGAATGAGACGATGCAAAATGAGGTTTAGAAGGTACTTAAAGTGACTTTAAAGAGAATGAGACGATGCAAAATGGTGTTTAGTAGGTGCTTAAAGTGACTTTAAAGAGAATGAGACGATGCAAAACGGTGTTTGAAAGGTGCTTAAAGTGACTTTAAAGAGAATGAGACGATGCAACATGGTGTTTAGAAGGTGCTTAAAGTGACTTTAAAGAGAATGAGACGATGCAAAATGAGGTTTAGAAGGTGCTTAAAGTGACTTTAAAGAGAATGAGACGATGCAAAATGAGGTTTAGAAGGTGCTTAAAGCGACTTTAGAGAGAATGAGACGATGCAAAATTGTGTTTAGAAGGTGCTTAAAGTGACTTTAAAGAGAATGAGACGATGCAACATGAGGTTTAGAAGGTGCTTAAAGTGACTTTAAAGAGAATGAGACGATGCAAAGTGGTGTTTAGAAGGTGCTTAAAGTGACTTTAAAGAGAATGAGACGATGCAAAATGACGTTTAGAAGGTGCTTAAAGTGACTTTAAAGAGAATGAGACGATGCAAAATGGTGTTTAGAAGGTGCTTAAAGTGACTTTAAAGAGAATGAGACGATCCAATATGAGGTTTAGAAGGTGCTTAAAGTGACTTTAGAGAGAATGAGACGATGCAAAATGAGGTTTAGAAGGTGCTTAAAGTGACTTTAAAGAGAATGAGACGATGCAAAATGGTGTTTAGAAGGTGCTTAAAGTGACTTTAGAGAGAATGAGACGATGCAAAATGAGGTTTAGAAGGTGCTTAAAGTGACTTTAAAGAGAATGAGATGATGCAAAATGAGGTCTAGAAGGTGCTTAAAGTGACTTTAAAGAGAATGAGACGATGCAAAACGAGGTTTAGAAGGTGCTTAAAGTGACTTTAAAGAGAATGAGACGATGCAAAATGGTGTTTAGAAGGTGCTTAAAGTGACTTTAAAGAGAATGAGACGATGCAAAATGAGGTTTAGAAGGTGCTTAAAGTGACTTTAAAAAGAATGAGACGATGCAAAATGAGGTTTAGAAGGTGCTTAAAGTGACTTTAAAGAGAATGAGACGATGCAAAATGGTGTTTAGAAGGTGCTTAAAGTGACTTTAAAGAGAATGAGACGATGCAAAATGGTGTTTAGAAGGTGCTTAAAGTGACTTTAAAGAGAATGAGACGATGCAAAATGGTGTTTAGAAGGTGCTTAAAGTGACTTTAAAGAGAATGAGACGATGCAAAATGAGGTTTAGAAGGTGCTTAAAGTGACTTTAGAGAGAATGAGACGATGCAAAATGAGGTTAAGAAGGTGCTTAAAGTGACTTTAAAGAGAATGAGACGATGCAAAATGAGGTTTAGAAGGTGCTTAAAGTGACTTTAAAGAGAATGAGACGATGCAAAATGGTGTTTAGAAGGTGCTTAAAGTGACTTTAGAGAGAATGAGACGATGCAAAATGAGGTTTAGAAGGTGCTTAAAGTGACTTTAAAGAGAATGAGACGATGCAAAATGGTGTTTAGAAGGTGCTTAAAGTGACTTTAAAGAGAATGAGACGATGCAAAATGAGGTTAAGAAGGTGCTTAAAGTGACTTTAAAGAGAATGAGACGATGCAAAATGAGGTTAAGAAGGTGCTTAAAGTGACTTTAAAGAGAATGAGACGATGCAAAATGAGGTTTAGAAGGTGCTTAAAGTGACTTTAAAGAGAATGAGACGATGCAAAATGAGGTTTAGAAGGTGCTTAATGAGACTTTAAAGAGAATGAGACGATGCAAAATGAGGTTTAGAAGGTGCTTAAAGTGACTTTAAAAAGAATGAGACGATGCAAAATGAGGTTTAGAAGGTGCTTAAAGTGACTTTAAAGAGAATGAGACGATGCAAAATGGTGTTTAGAAGGTGCTTAAAGTGACTTTAAAGAGAATGAGACGATGCAAAATGGTGTTTAGAAGGTGCTTAAAGTGACTTTAAAGAGAATGAGACGATGCAAAATGAGGTTTAGAAGGTGCTTAAAGTGACTTTAAAGAGAATGAGACGATGCAAAATTAGGTTTAGAAGGTCCTTAAAGTGACTTTAAAGAGAATGAGACGATGCAAAATGAGGTTTAGAAGGTGCTTAAAGTGACTTTAAAGAGAATGAGACGATGCAAAATGAGGTTTAGAAGGTGCTTAAGGTGACTTTTAAGAGAATGAGACGATGCAAAATGAGGTTTAGAAGGTGCTTAAAGTGACTTTAAAGAGAATGAGATGATGCAAAATGAGGTTTAGAAGGTGCTTAAAGTGAATTTAAAGAGAATGAGACGATGCAAAACGAGGTTTAGAAGGTGCTTAAAGTGACTTTTAAGAGAATGAGACGATGCAAAATGAGGTTTAGAAGGTGCTTAAAGTGACTTTAAAGAGAATGATACGATGCAAAATGAGGTTTAGAAGGTGCTTAAAGTGACTTTAAAGAGAATGAGACGATGCAAAATGAGGTTTAGAAGGTGCTTAAAGTGACTTTAAAGAGAATGAGACGATGCAAAATGAGGTTTAGAAGGTGCTTAAAGTGACTTTAAAGAGAATGAGACGATGCAAAATGACGTTTAGAAGGTGCTTAAAGTGACTTTAAAGAGAATGAGACGATGCAAAATGAGGTTTAGAAGGTGCTTAAAGTGACTTTAAAGAGAATGAGACGATGCAAAATGAGGTTTAGAAGGTGCTTAAAGTGACTTTAAAGAGAATGAGACGATGCAAAATGAGGTTTAGAAGGTGCTTAAAGTGACTTTAAAGAGAATGAGACGATGCAAAATGAGGTTTAGAAGGTGCTTAAAGTGACTTTAAAGAGAATGAGACGATGCAAAATGAGGTTTAGAAGGTGCTTAAAGTGACTTTAAAGAGAATGAGACGATGCAAAACAAGGTTTAGAAGGTGCTTAAAGTGACTTTAAAGGGAATGAGACGATGCAAAGTGGTGTTTAGAAGGTGTGTTGAAAGAGTATTTCAACAGAAAAAAGCAGACACTTGATTTTAAGTTCACTTGCACGAGTGGGTAAAACTTTCGTGCCTCTTTATTCTCTATCAACGACAATAACAATGGTCGCGCCGCTTATATACTATGCCGGTTTAGTTAGTTTTTTCGTTCAGGTTGTACTACCAGTTTCGGTGACACTTGCGTTTTGACGGCAGCTGTCATGCCGTTGCTTTGTTTGCAACAAGGTGCTTAAAGTGACTTTAAAGAGAATGAGACGATGCAAAATGACGTTTAGAAGGTGCTTAAAGTGACTTTAAAGAGAATGAGACGATGCAAAATGGTGTTTAGAAGGTGCTTAAAGTGACTTTAAAGAGAATGAGACGATCCAATATGAGGTTTAGAAGGTGCTTAAAGTGACTTTAGAGAGAATGAGACGATGCAAAATGGTGTTTAGAAGGTGCTTAAAGTGACTTTAAAGAGAATGAGACGATGCAAAATGGTGTTTAGTAGGTGCTTAAAGTGACTTTAAAGAGAATGAGACGATGCAAAACGGTGTTTGAAAGGTGCTTAAGGGCACGGCAAACGAAGCGTAATCGCTGGTCTCTCGTGTATCGTCGATATTCAGGCCAAGCGTCATCTTTGCTTTGTTTATGTTTTGCGATTTGGTAAAAATGGCAACATTTGTTGAAGCTACTGCTATTATTTTGTTGTTTATTGTAATAAATACAAAAACTACGCTAAATAATCATAGAAATTTGATAACTAATCACGGATGAATGAACTATTGATTCGTTTGTTTACGTTCTGACAAGATTACGCATGCGATTATAGGGTAGGTGAGCCAAAATTCTTTTTGACAGATTGACCAGCAGAATACCACGATTACGCTAGCGATTACGCTTCGTTTCCCGTCCCCTTTAAAGTGACTTTAAAGAGAATGAGACGATGCAAAATGAGGTTTAGAAGGTGATTAAAGTGACTTTAAAGAGAATGAGACGATGCAAAATGAGGTTTAGAAGGTGCTTAAAGTGACTTTAAAGAGAATGAGACGATGCAAAATGAGGTTTAGAAGGTGCTTAAAGGTTAGAAAATCGGCCCATGAGCCGACCACCTCGACGGCGTGGGTTCGAATCCCAACCGAGACCGGACCCTCCCCTGTACGAGAGGACTGACTATCCACGTACAACAGGGAAACAAGTCTCGTAAGCCCTTAACGGGCAGGCATGACCAAGAGGTCGTTACGCCAAGAAGAAGAAGAAGAAGGTGCTTAAAGTGACTTTAGAGAGAATGAGACGATGCAAAATTGTGTTTAGAAGGTGCTTAAAGTGACTTTAAAGAGAATGAGACGATGCAACATGGTGTTTAGAAGGTGCTTAAAGTGACTTTAAAGAGAATGAGACGATGCAAAGTGGTGTTTAGAAGGTGCTTAAAGTGACTTTAAAGAGAATGAGACGATGCAAAATGACGTTTAGAAGGTGCTTAAAGTGACTTTAAAGAGAATGAGACGATGCAAAATGGTGTTTAGAAGGTGCTTAAAGTGACTTTAAAGAGAATGAGACGATCCAATATGAGGTTTAGAAGGTGCTTAAAGTGACTTTAGAGAGAATGAGACGATGCAAAATGAGGTTTAGAAGGTGCTTAAAGTGACTTTAAAGAGAATGAGACGATGCAAAATGGTGTTTGGAAGGTGCTTAAAGTGACTTTAGAGAGAATGAGACGATGCAAAATGAGGTTTAGAAGGTGCTTAAAGTGACTTTAAAGAGAATGAGATGATGCAAAATGAGGTCTAGAAGGTGCTTAAAGTGACTTTAAAGAGAATGAGACGATGCAAAACGAGGTTTAGAAGGTGCTTAAAGTGACTTTAAAGAGAATGAGACGATGCAAAATGGTGTTTAGAAGGTGCTTAAAGTGACTTTAAAGAGAATGAGACGATGCAAAATGAGGTTTAGAAGGTGCTTAAAGTGACTTTAAAAAGAATGAGACGATGCAAAATGAGGTTTAGAAGGTGCTTAAAGTGACTTTAAAGAGAATGAGACGATGCAAAATGAGGTTTAGAAGGTGCTTAAAATGACTTTAGAGAGAATGAGACGATGCAAAATGAGGTTTAGAAGGTGCTTAAAGTGACTTTAAAGAGAATGAGACGATGCAAAATGGTGTTTAGAAGGTGCTTAAAGTGACTTTAAAGAGAATGAGACGATGCAAAATGAGGTTTAGAAGGTGCTTAAAGTGACTTTAAAGAGAATGAGACGATGCAAAATGGTGTTTAGAAGGTGCTTAAAGTGACTTTAAAGAGAATGAGACGATGCAAAATAAGGTTTAGAAGGTGCTTAAAGTGACTTTAGAGAGAATGAGACGATGCAAAATGAGGTTAAGAAGGTGCTTAAAGTGACTTTAAAGAGAATGAGACGATGCAAAATGAGGTTTAGAAGGTGCTTAAAGTGACTTTAAAGAGAATGAGACGATGCAAAATGGTGTTTAGAAGGTGCTGAAAGTGACTTTAGAAAGAATGAGACGATGCAAAATGAGGTTTAGAAGGTGCTTAAAGTGACTTTAAAGAGAATGAGACGATGCAAAATGGTGTTTAGAAGGTGCTTAAAGTGACTTTAAAGAGAATGAGACGATGCAAAATGAGGTTTAGAAGGTGCTTAAAGTGACTTTAAAGAGAATGAGACGATGCAAAATGAGGTTTAGAAGGTGTTTAAAGTGACTTTTAAGAGAATGAGACGATGCAAAATTGTGTTTAGAAGGTGCTTAAAGTGACTTTAAAGAGAATGAGACGATGCAACATGGTGTTTAGAAGGTGCTTAAAGTGACTTTAAAGAGAATGAGACGATGCAAAGTGGTGTTTAG
>NW_026689932.1:0-44762 GCF_943734765.1 Anopheles ziemanni | reverse complement strand
AGAAGGTGCTTAAGGTGACTTTAAAGAGAATGAGACGATGCAAAATGAGGTTTAGAAGGTGCTTAAACTGACTTTAAAGAGAATGAGACGATGCAAAATGGTGTTTAGAAGGTGCTTAAAGTGACTTTAAAGAGAATGAGACGATGCAAAATGGTGTTTAGAAGGTGCTTAAGGTGACTTTAAAGAGAATGAGACGATGCAAAATGGTGTTTAGAAGGTGCTTAAAGTGACTTTAAAGAGAATGAGACGATGCAAAATGGTGTTTAGAAGGTGCTTAAGGTGACTTTAAAGAGAATGAGACGATGCAAAATGGTGTTTAGAAGGTGCTTAAAGTGACTTTAAAGAGAATGAGACGATGCAAAATGGTGTTTAGAAGGTGCTTAAGGTGACTTTAAAGAGAATGAGACGATGCAAAATGGTGTTTAGAAGGTGCTTAAGGTGACTTTAAAGAGAATGAGACGATGCAAAATGAGGTTTAGAAGGTGCTTAAAGTGACTTTAAAGAGAATGAGACGATGCAAAATGGTGTTTAGAAGGTGCTTAAAGTGACTTTAAAGAGAATGAGACGATGCAAAATGGTGTTTAGAAGGTGCTTAAGGTGACTTTAAAGAGAATGAGACGATGCAAAATGGTGTTTAGAAGGTGCTTAAGGTGACTTTAAAGAGAATGAGACGATGCAAAATGAGGTTTAGAAGGTGCTTAAAGTGACTTTAAAGAGAATGAGACGATGCAAAATGAGGTTTAGAAGGTGCTTAAGGTGACTTTAAAGAGAATGAGACGATGCAAAATGGTGTTTAGAAGGTGCTTAAGGTGACTTTAAAGAGAATGAGACGATGCAAAATGAGGTTTAGAAGGTGCTTAAAGTGACTTTAAAGAGAATGAGACTATGCAAAATGAGGTTTAGAAGGTGCTTAAAGTGACTTTAAAGAGAATGAGACGATGCAAAATGGTGTTTAGAAGGTGCTTAAGGTGACTTTAAAGAGAATGAGACGATGCAAAATGAGGTTTAGAAGGTGCTTAAGGTGACTTTAAAAAGAATGAGACGATGCAAAATGGTGTTTAGAAGGTGCTTAAAGTGACTTTAAAGAGAATGAGACGATGCAAAATGAGGTTTAGAAGGTGCTTAAGGTGACTTTAAAGAGAATGAGACGATGCAAAATGAGGTTTAGCAGGTGCTTAAAGTGACTTTAAAGAGAATGAGACGATGCAAAATGAGGTTTAGAAGGTGCTTAAGGTGACTTTAAAGAGAATGAGACGATGCAAAATGGTGTTTAGAAGGTGCTTAAAGTGACTTTAAAGAGAATGAGACGATGCAAAATGGTGTTTAGAAGGTGCTTAAGGTGACTTTAAAGAGAATGAGACGATGCAAAATGGTGTTTAGAAGGTGCTTAAAGTGACTTTAAAGAGAATGAGACGATGCAAAATGAGGTTTAGAAGGTGCTTAAGGTGACTTTAAAGAGAATGAGACGATGCAAAATGGTGTTTAGAAGGTGCTTAAGGTGACTTTAAAGAGAATGAGACGATGCAAAATGGTGTTTAGAAGGTGCTTAAAGTGACTTTAAAGAGAATGAGACGATGCAAAATGGTGTTTAGAAGGTGCTTAAGGTGACTTTAAAGAGAATGAGACGATGCAAAATGGTGTTTAGAAGGTGCTTAAAGTGACTTTAAAGAGAATGAGACGATGCAAAATGAGGTTTAGAAGGTGCTTAAAGTGACTTTAAAGAGAATGAGACGATGCAAAATGGTGTTTAGAAGGTGCTTAAGGTGACTTTAAAGAGAATGAGACGATGCAAAATGGTGTTTAGAAGGTGCTTAAGGTGACTTTAAAGAGAATGAGACGATGCAAAATGAGGTTTAGAAGGTGCTTAAGGTGACTTTGAAGAGAATGAGACGATGCAAAATGAGGTTTAGAAGGTGCTTAAGGTGACTTTAAAGAGAATGAGACGATGCAAAATGGTGTTTAGAAGGTGCTTAAGGTGACTTTAAAGAGAATGAGACGATGCAAAATGAGGTTTAGAAGGTGCTTAAAGTGACTTTAAAGAGAATGAGACGATGCAAAATGGTGTTTAGAAGGTGCTTAAAGTGACTTTAAAGAGAATGAGACGATGCAAAATGGTGTTTAGAAGGTGCTTAAAGTGACTTTAAAGAGAATGAGACGATGCAAAATGGTGTTTAGAAGGTGCTTAAGGTGACTTTAAAGAGAATGAGACGATGCAAAATGGTGTTTAGAAGGTGCTTAAAGTGACTTTAAAGAGAATGAGACGATGCAAAATGAGGTTTAGAAGGTGCTTAAGGTGACTTTAAAGAGAATGAGACGATGCAAAATGGTGTTTAGAAGGTGCTTAAGGTGACTTTAAAGAGAATGAGACGATGCAAAATGGTGTTTAGAAGGTGCTTAAAGTGACTTTAAAGAGAATGAGACGATGCAAAATGGTGTTTAGAAGGTGCTTAAGGTGACTTTAAAGAGAATGAGACGATGCAAAATGGTGTTTAGAAGGTGCTTAAAGTGACTTTAAAGAGAATGAGACGATGCAAAATGGTGTTTAGAAGGTGCTTAAGGTGACTTTAAAGAGAATGAGACGATGCAAAATGGTGTTTAGAAGGTGCTTAAGGTGACTTTAAAGAGAATGAGACGATGCAAAATGGTGTTTAGAAGGTGCTTAAGGTGACTTTAAAGAGAATGAGACGATGCAAAATGGTGTTTAGAAGGTGCTTAAGGTGACTTTAAAGAGAATGAGACGATGCAAAATGGTGTTTAGAAGGTGCTTAAGGTGACTTTAAAGAGAATGAGACGATGCAAAATGGTGTTTAGAAGGTGCTTAAGGTGACTTTAAAGAGAATGAGACGATGCAAAATGAGGTTTAGAAGGTGCTTAAGGTGACTTTAAAGAGAATGAGACGATGCAAAATGGTGTTTAGAAGGTGCTTAAAGTGACTTTAAAGTGAATGAGACGATGCAAAATGGTGTTTAGAAGGTGCTTAAGGTGACTTTAAAGAGAATGAGACGATGCAAAATGGTGTTTAGAAGGTGCTTAAAGTGACTTTAAAGAGAATGAGACGATGCAAAATGAGGTTTAGAAGGTGCTTAAGGTGACTTTAAAGAGAATGAGACGATGCAAAATGGTGTTTAGAAGGTGCTTAAAGTGACTTTAAAGAGAATGAGACGATGCAAAATGAGGTTTAGAAGGTGCTTAAGGTGACTTTAAAGAGAATGAGACGATGCAAAATGAGGTTTAGAAGGTGCTTAAGGTGACTTTAAAGAGAATGAGACGATGCAAAATGGTGTTTAGAAGGTGCTTAAGGTGACTTTAAAGAGAATGAGACGATGCAAAATGAGGTTTAGAAGGTGCTTAAAGTGACTTTAAAGAGAATGAGACGATGCAAAATGAGGTTTAGAAGGTGCTTAAGGTGACTTTAAAGAGAATGAGACGATGCAAAATGGTGTTTAGAAGGTGCTTAAGGTGACTTTAAAGAGAATGAGACGATGCAAAATGGTGTTTAGAAGGTGCTTAAGGTGACTTTAAAAAGAATGAGACGATGCAAAATGGTGTTTAGAAGGTGCTTAAGGTGACTTTAAAGAGAATGAGACGATGCAAAATGGTGTTTAGAAGGTGCTTAAAGTGACTTTAAAGAGAATGAGACGATGCAAAATGGTGTTTAGAAGGTGCTTAAGGTGACTTTAAAGAGAATGAGACGATGCAAAATGAGGTTTAGAAGGTGCTTAAAGTGACTTTAAAGAGAATGAGACGATGCAAAATGAGGTTTAGAAGGTGCTTAAGGTGACTTTAAAGAGAATGAGACGATGCAAAATGGTGTTTAGAAGGTGCTTAAAGTGACTTTAAAGAGAATGAGACGATGCAAAATGAGGTTTAGAAGGTGCTTAAGGTGACTTTAAAGAGAATGAGACGATGCAAAATGGTGTTTAGAAGGTGCTTAAGGTGACTTTAAAGAGAATGAGACGATGCAAAATGAGGTTTAGAAGGTGCTTAAGGTGACTTTAAAGAGAATGAGACGATGCAAAATGGTGTTTAGAAGGTGCTTAAGGTGACTTTAAAGAGAATGAGACGATGCAAAATGGTGTTTAGAAGGTGCTTAAGGTGACTTTAAAGAGAATGAGACGATGCAAAATGGTGTTTAGAAGGTGCTTAAGGTGACTTTAAAGAGAATGAGACGATGCAAAATGGTGTTTAGAAGGTGCTTAAGGTGACTTTAAAGAGAATGAGACGATGCAAAATGGTGTTTAGAAGGTGCTTAAGGTGACTTTAAAGAGAATGAGACGATGCAAAATGAGGTTTAGAAGGTGCTTAAGGTGACTTTAAAGAGAATGAGACGATGCAAAATGAGGTTTAGAAGGTGCTTAAGGTGACTTTAAAGAGAATGAGACGATGCAAAATGAGGTTTAGAAGGTGCTTAAGGTGACTTTAAAGAGAATGAGACGATGCAAAATGGTGTTTAGAAGGTGCTTAAAGTGACTTTAAAGAGAATGAGACGATGCAAAATGAGGTTTAGAAGGTGCTTAAGGTGACTTTAAAGAGAATGAGACGATGCAAAATGAGGTTTAGAAGGTGCTTAAGGTGACTTTAAAGAGAATGAGACGATGCAAAATGGTGTTTAGAAGGTGCTTAAGGTGACTTTAAAGAGAATGAGACGATGCAAAATGGTGTTTAGAAGGTGCTTAAGGTGACTTTAAAGAGAATGAGACGATGCAAAATGGTGTTTAGAAGGTGCTTAAGGTGACTTTAAAGAGAATGAGACGATGCAAAATGGTGTTTAGAAGGTGCTTAAGGTGACTTTAAAGAGAATGAGACGATGCAAAATGGTGTTTAGAAGGTGCTTAAGGTGACTTTAAAGAGAATGAGACGATGCAAAATGGTGTTTAGAAGGTGCTTAAGGTGACTTTAAAGAGAATGAGACGATGCAAAATGAGGTTTAGAAGGTGCTTAAGGTGACTTTAAAGAGAATGAGACGATGCAAAATGGTGTTTAGAAGGTGCTTAAGGTGACTTTAAAGAGAATGAGACGATGCAAAATGAGGTTTAGAAGGTGCTTAAGGTGACTTTAAAGAGAATGAGACGATGCAAAATGGTGTTTAGAAGGTGCTTAAAGTGACTTTAAAGAGAATGAGACGATGCAAAATGAGGTTTAGAAGGTGCTTAAGGTGACTTTAAAGAGAATGAGACGATGCAAAATGGTGTTTAGAAGGTGCTTAAGGTGACTTTAAAGAGAATGAGACGATGCAAAATGAGGTTTAGAAGGTGCTTAAAGTGACTTTAAAGAGAATGAGACGATGCAAAATGAGGTTTAGAAGGTGCTTAAAGTGACTTTAAAGAGAATGAGACGATGCAAAATGAGGTTTAGAAGGTGCTTAAGGTGACTTTAAAGAGAATGAGACGATGCAAAATGGTGTTTAGAAGGTGCTTAAGGTGACTTTAAAGAGAATGAGACGATGCAAAATGGTGTTTAGAAGGTGCTTAAGGTGACTTTAAAGAGAATGAGACGATGCAAAATGAGGTTTAGAAGGTGCTTAAGGTGACTTTAAAGAGAATGAGACGATGCAAAATGAGGTTTAGAAGGTGCTTAAGGTGACTTTAAAGAGAATGAGACGATGCAAAATGGTGTTTAGAAGGTGCTTAAGGTGACTTTAAAGAGAATGAGACGATGCAAAATGGTGTTTAGAAGGTGCTTAAGGTGACTTTAAAGAGAATGAGACGATGCAAAATGGTGTTTAGAAGGTGCTTAAGGTGACTTTAAAGAGAATGAGACGATGCAAAATGGTGTTTAGAAGGTGCTTAAGGTGACTTTAAAGAGAATGAGACGATGCAAAATGGTGTTTAGAAGGTGCTTAAGGTGACTTTAAAGAGAATGAGACGATGCAAAATGGTGTTTAGAAGGTGCTTAAAGTGACTTTAAAGAGAATGAGACGATGCAAAATGGTGTTTAGAAGGTGCTTAAGGTGACTTTAAAGAGAATGAGACGATGCAAAATGGTGTTTAGAAGGTGCTTAAGGTGACTTTAAAGAGAATGAGACGATGCAAAATGGTGTTTAGAAGGTGCTTAAGGTGACTTTAAAGAGAATGAGACGATGCAAAATGAGGTTTAGAAGGTGCTTAAAGTGACTTTAAAGAGAATGAGACGATGCAAAATGGTGTTTAGAAGGTGCTTAAGGTGACTTTAAAGAGAATGAGACGATGCAAAATGAGGTTTAGAAGGTGCTTAAAGTGACTTTAAAGAGAATGAGACGATGCAAAATGGTGTTTAGAAGGTGCTTAAAGTGACTTTAAAGAGAATGAGACGATGCAAAATGGTGTTTAGAAGGTGCTTAAGGTGACTTTAAAGAGAATGAGACGATGCAAAATGGTGTTTAGAAGGTGCTTAAGGTGACTTTAAAGAGAATGAGACGATGCAAAATGGTGTTTAGAAGGTGCTTAAGGTGACTTTAAAGAGAATGAGACGATGCAAAATGAGGTTTAGAAGGTGCTTAAAGTGACTTTAAAGAGAATGAGACGATGCAAAATGGTGTTTAGAAGGTGCTTAAGGTGACTTTAAAGAGAATGAGACGATGCAAAATGAGGTTTAGAAGGTGCTTAAAGTGACTTTAAAGAGAATGAGACGATGCAAAATGGTGTTTAGAAGGTGCTTAAAGTGACTTTAAAGAGAATGAGACGATGCAAAATGGTGTTTAGAAGGTGCTTAAGGTGACTTTAAAGAGAATGAGACGATGCAAAATGGTGTTTAGAAGGTGCTTAAAGTGACTTTAAAGAGAATGAGACGATGCAAAATGGTGTTTAGAAGGTGCTTAAGGTGACTTTAAAGAGAATGAGACGATGCAAAATGGTGTTTAGAAGGTGCTTAAAGTGACTTTAAAGAGAATGAGACGATGCAAAATGGTGTTTAGAAGGTGCTTAAAGTGACTTTAAAGAGAATGAGACGATGCAAAATGGTGTTTAGAAGGTGCTTAAAGTGACTTTAAAGAGAATGAGACGATGCAAAATGGTGTTTAGAAGGTGCTTAAGGTGACTTTAAAGAGAATGAGACGATGCAAAATGGTGTTTAGAAGGTGCTTAAGGTGACTTTAAAGAGAATGAGACGATGCAAAATGGTGTTTAGAAGGTGCTTAAAGTGACTTTAAAGAGAATGAGACGATGCAAAATGGTGTTTAGAAGGTGCTTAAAGTGACTTTAAAGAGAATGAGACGATGCAAAATGGTGTTTAGAAGGTGCTTAAGGTGACTTAATGAGGTTTAGAAGGTGCTTAAAGTGACTTTAAAGAGAATGAGACGATGCAAAATGGTGTTTAGAAGGTGCTTAAGGTGACTTTAAAGAGAATGAGACGATGCAAAATGGTGTTTAGAAGGTGCTTAAAGTGACTTTAAAGAGAATGAGACGATGCAAAATGGTGTTTAGAAGGTGCTTAAGGTGACTTTAAAGAGAATGAGACGATGCAAAATGGTGTTTAGAAGGTGCTTAAGGTGACTTTAAAGAGAATGAGACGATGCAAAATGGTGTTTAGAAGGTGCTTAAGGTGACTTTAAAGAGAATGAGACGATGCAAAATGGTGTTTAAAAGGTGCTTAAGGTGACTTTAAAGAGAATGAGACGATGCAAAATGGTGTTTAGAAGGTGCTTAAGGTGACTTTAAAGAGAATGAGACGATGCAAAATGAGGTTTAGAAGGTGCTTAAGGTGACTTTAAAGAGAATGAGACGATGCAAAATGGTGTTTAGAAGGTGCTTAAAGTGACTTTAAAGAGAATGAGACGATGCAAAATGGTGTTTAGAAGGTGCTTAAGGTGACTTTAAAGAGAATGAGACGATGAAAAATGGTGTTTAGAAGGTGCTTAAAGTGACTTTAAAGAGAATGAGACGATGCAAAATGAGGTTTAGAAGGTGCTTAAGGTGACTTTAAAGAGAATGAGACGATGCAAAATGGTGTTTAGAAGGTGCTTAAGGTGACTTTAAAGAGAATGAGACGATGCAAAATGAGGTTTAGAAGGTGCTTAAAGTGACTTTAAAGAGAATGAGACGATGCAAAATGAGGTTTAGAAGGTGCTTAAAGTGACTTTAAAGAGAATGAGACGATGCAAACTGAGGTTTAGAAGGTGCTTAAAGTGACTTTAAAGAGAATGAGACGATGCAAAATGGTGTTTAGAAGGTGCTTAAGGTGACTTTAAAGAGAATGAGACGATGCAAAATGGTGTTTAGAAGGTGCTTAAGGTGACTTTAAAGAGAATGAGACGATGCAAAATGGTGTTTAGAAGGTGCTTAAGGTGACTTTAAAGAGAATGAGACGATGCAAAATGGTGTTTAGAAGGTGCTTAAGGTGACTTTAAAGAGAATGAGACGATGCAAAATGGTGTTTAGAAGGTGCTTAAGGTGACTTTAAAGAGAATGAGACGATGCAAAATAAGGTTTAGAAGGTGCTTAAGGTGACTTTAAAGAGAATGAGACGATGCAAAATGGTGTTTAGAAAGTGCTTAAGGTGACTTTAAAGAGAATGAGACGATGCAAAATGGTGTTTAGAAGGTGCTTAAAGTGACTTTAAAGAGAATGAGACGATGCAAAATGGTGTTTAGAAGGTGCTTAAGGTGACTTTAAAGAGAATGAGACGATGCAAAATGGTGTTTAGAAGGTGCTTAAGGTGACTTTAAAGAGAATGAGACGATGCAAAATGGTGTTTAGAAGGTGCTTAAGGTGACTTTAAAGAGAATGAGACGATGCAAAATGGTGTTTAGAAGGTGCTTAAGGTGACTTTAAAGAGAATGAGACGATGCAAAATGGTGTTTAGAAGGTGCTTAAGGTGACTTTAAAGAGAATGAGACGATGCAAAATGAGGTTTAGAAGGTGCTTAAGGTGACTTTAAAGAGAATGAGACGATGCAAAATGGTGTTTAGAAGGTGCTTAAGGTGACTTTAAAGAGAATGAGACGATGCAAAATGGTGTTTAGAAGGTGCTTAAGGTGACTTTAAAGAGAATGAGACGATGCAAAATGAGGTTTAGAAGGTGCTTAAAGTGACTTTAAAGAGAATGAGACGATGCAAAATGGTGTTTAGAAGGTGCTTAAGGTGACTTTAAAGAGAATGAGACGATGCAAAATGGTGTTTAGAAGGTGCTTAAGGTGACTTTAAAGAGAATGAGACGATGCAAAATGGAGTTTAGAAGGTGCTTAAGGTGACTTTAAAGAGAATGAGACGATGCAAAATGGTGTTTAGAAGGTGCTTAAGGTGACTTTAAAGAGAATGAGACGATGCAAAATGGTGTTTAGAAGGTGCTTAAGGTGACTTTAAAGAGAATGAGACGATGCAAAATGGTGTTTAGAAGGTGCTTAAGGTGACTTTAAAGAGAATGAGACGATGCAAAATGAGGTTTAGAAGGTGCTTAAAATGACTTTAAAGAGAATGAGACGATGCAAAATGGTGTTTAGAAGGTGCTTAAGGTGACTTTAAGGAGAATGAGACGATGCAAAATGAGGTTTAGAAGGTGCTTAAGGTGACTTTAAGGAGAATGAGACGATGCAAAATGAGGTTTAGAAGGTGCTTAAAGTGACTTTAAAGAGAATGAGACGATGCAAAATGGTGTTTAGAAGGTGCTTACAGTGACTTTAAAGAGAATGAGACGATGCAAAATGGTGTTTAGAAGGTGCTTAAGGTGACTTTAAAGAGAATGAGACGATGCAAAATGGTGTTTAGAAGGTGCTTAAGGTGACTTTAAAGAGAATGAGACGATGCAAAATGGTGTTTAGAAGGTGCTTAAGGTGACTTTAAATAGAATGAGACGATGCAAAATGGTGTTTAGAAGGTGCTTAAGGTGACTTTAAAGAGAATGAGACGATGCAAAATGAGGTTTAGAAGGTGCTTAAAGTGACTTTAAAGAGAATGAGACGATGCAAAATGAGGTTTAGAAGGTGCTTAAGGTGACTTTAAAGAGAATGAGACGATGCAAAATGGTGTTTAGAAGGTGCTTAAGGTGACTTTAAAGAGAATGAGACGATGCAAAATGGTGTTTAGAAGGTGCTTAAGGTGACTTTAAAGAGAATGAGACGATGCAAAATGGTGTTTAGAAGGTGCTTAAGGTGACTTTAAAGAGAATGAGACGATGCAAAATGAGGTTTAGAAGGTGCTTAAAGTGACTTTAAAGAGAATGAGACGATGCAAAATGGTGTTTAGAAGGTGCTTAAGGTGACTTTAAAGAGAATGAGACGATGCAAAATGGTGTTTAGAAGGTGCTTAAGGTGACTTTAAAGAGAATGAGACGATGCAAAATGGTGTTTAGAAGGTGCTTAAGGTGACTTTAAAGAGAATGAGACGATGCAAAATGGTGTTTAGAAGGTGCTTAAGGTGACTTTAAAGAGAATGAGACGATGCAAAATGGTGTTTAGAAGGTGCTTAAGGTGACTTTAAAGAGAATGAGACGATGCAAAATGGTGTTTAGAAGGTGCTTAAGGTGACTTTAAAGAGAATGAGACGATGCAAAATGAGGTTTAGAAGGTGCTTAAACTGACTTTAAAGAGAATGAGACGATGCAAAATGGTGTTTAGAAGGTGCTTAAAGTGACTTTAAAGAGAATGAGACGATGCAAAATGGTGTTTAGAAGGTGCTTAAGGTGACTTTAAAGAGAATGAGACGATGCAAAATGGTGTTTAGAAGGTGCTTAAAGTGACTTTAAAGAGAATGAGACGATGCAAAATGGTGTTTAGAAGGTGCTTAAGGTGACTTTAAAGAGAATGAGACGATGCAAAATGGTGTTTAGAAGGTGCTTAAAGTGACTTTAAAGAGAATGAGACGATGCAAAATGGTGTTTAGAAGGTGCTTAAGGTGACTTTAAAGAGAATGAGACGATGCAAAATGGTGTTTAGAAGGTGCTTAAGGTGACTTTAAAGAGAATGAGACGATGCAAAATGAGGTTTAGAAGGTGCTTAAAGTGACTTTAAAGAGAATGAGACGATGCAAAATGGTGTTTAGAAGGTGCTTAAAGTGACTTTAAAGAGAATGAGACGATGCAAAATGGTGTTTAGAAGGTGCTTAAGGTGACTTTAAAGAGAATGAGACGATGCAAAATGGTGTTTAGAAGGTGCTTAAGGTGACTTTAAAGAGAATGAGACGATGCAAAATGAGGTTTAGAAGGTGCTTAAAGTGACTTTAAAGAGAATGAGACGATGCAAAATGAGGTTTAGAAGGTGCTTAAGGTGACTTTAAAGAGAATGAGACGATGCAAAATGGTGTTTAGAAGGTGCTTAAGGTGACTTTAAAGAGAATGAGACGATGCAAAATGAGGTTTAGAAGGTGCTTAAAGTGACTTTAAAGAGAATGAGACTATGCAAAATGAGGTTTAGAAGGTGCTTAAAGTGACTTTAAAGAGAATGAGACGATGCAAAATGGTGTTTAGAAGGTGCTTAAGGTGACTTTAAAGAGAATGAGACGATGCAAAATGAGGTTTAGAAGGTGCTTAAGGTGACTTTAAAAAGAATGAGACGATGCAAAATGGTGTTTAGAAGGTGCTTAAAGTGACTTTAAAGAGAATGAGACGATGCAAAATGAGGTTTAGAAGGTGCTTAAGGTGACTTTAAAGAGAATGAGACGATGCAAAATGAGGTTTAGCAGGTGCTTAAAGTGACTTTAAAGAGAATGAGACGATGCAAAATGAGGTTTAGAAGGTGCTTAAGGTGACTTTAAAGAGAATGAGACGATGCAAAATGGTGTTTAGAAGGTGCTTAAAGTGACTTTAAAGAGAATGAGACGATGCAAAATGGTGTTTAGAAGGTGCTTAAGGTGACTTTAAAGAGAATGAGACGATGCAAAATGGTGTTTAGAAGGTGCTTAAAGTGACTTTAAAGAGAATGAGACGATGCAAAATGAGGTTTAGAAGGTGCTTAAGGTGACTTTAAAGAGAATGAGACGATGCAAAATGGTGTTTAGAAGGTGCTTAAGGTGACTTTAAAGAGAATGAGACGATGCAAAATGGTGTTTAGAAGGTGCTTAAAGTGACTTTAAAGAGAATGAGACGATGCAAAATGGTGTTTAGAAGGTGCTTAAGGTGACTTTAAAGAGAATGAGACGATGCAAAATGGTGTTTAGAAGGTGCTTAAAGTGACTTTAAAGAGAATGAGACGATGCAAAATGAGGTTTAGAAGGTGCTTAAAGTGACTTTAAAGAGAATGAGACGATGCAAAATGGTGTTTAGAAGGTGCTTAAGGTGACTTTAAAGAGAATGAGACGATGCAAAATGGTGTTTAGAAGGTGCTTAAGGTGACTTTAAAGAGAATGAGACGATGCAAAATGAGGTTTAGAAGGTGCTTAAGGTGACTTTGAAGAGAATGAGACGATGCAAAATGAGGTTTAGAAGGTGCTTAAGGTGACTTTAAAGAGAATGAGACGATGCAAAATGGTGTTTAGAAGGTGCTTAAGGTGACTTTAAAGAGAATGAGACGATGCAAAATGAGGTTTAGAAGGTGCTTAAAGTGACTTTAAAGAGAATGAGACGATGCAAAATGGTGTTTAGAAGGTGCTTAAAGTGACTTTAAAGAGAATGAGACGATGCAAAATGGTGTTTAGAAGGTGCTTAAAGTGACTTTAAAGAGAATGAGACGATGCAAAATGGTGTTTAGAAGGTGCTTAAGGTGACTTTAAAGAGAATGAGACGATGCAAAATGGTGTTTAGAAGGTGCTTAAAGTGACTTTAAAGAGAATGAGACGATGCAAAATGAGGTTTAGAAGGTGCTTAAGGTGACTTTAAAGAGAATGAGACGATGCAAAATGGTGTTTAGAAGGTGCTTAAGGTGACTTTAAAGAGAATGAGACGATGCAAAATGGTGTTTAGAAGGTGCTTAAAGTGACTTTAAAGAGAATGAGACGATGCAAAATGGTGTTTAGAAGGTGCTTAAGGTGACTTTAAAGAGAATGAGACGATGCAAAATGGTGTTTAGAAGGTGCTTAAAGTGACTTTAAAGAGAATGAGACGATGCAAAATGGTGTTTAGAAGGTGCTTAAGGTGACTTTAAAGAGAATGAGACGATGCAAAATGGTGTTTAGAAGGTGTGTTGCGTCCTGCAACAGTTTTCGGTTCGATTTCTACTTTCTTTCTCTCACACGTTTTTTAAACACTTATTCTCCACTCTAATTTATTTTTATTTTAAGCGAAAATGAGTGGTGACAACGAATGTTAAAAAATTTACATGTGTTTGCTTCTGTTCTGAACCGAAAAAGTGTCCCGTTTTTCGGCTGGAGTCCTTTTTATCTTCTTTTCAGCCGCGTCCGTCAGCTGGTCGTCTCTTTCTTGGATCGAGCCTACGGTCCTTGACCAGCTAGCGAACGCGGCTTATCACCACTACTACTACCCAACCGGTAAACTTTTAACTGCCCGATCGGACCGTTGTTTTCACAACAGTCCCCCCAGTGCTTGGCTACGTCAAGCGCTCCTTGTTGGTCCGATGGGGAACTTAACTACTTTCACTGCCGGTCTAGTTAACGTTTTGCCGTTAGGCAGCCGCATATGTATGTCCCTGTTTGGGTCTGCTCAAATTACTCGTCCTTGTGGTCTTACTATGTAGCTTTATGCATCACTAGCCATTACCGTGATCACGATCTCTTAGGTGATATATCTACTTCCTGTATCGTTTAATTTCGTTCCAAAACACTCGCTGATATAATTAATACCAACGGACGATTAACAACCACTGGACCCTGTACAAATAAGTTAAAAACATATACACACTCAGGCTTTGTCATGACACCGGCGCCGACCGGTAAATCTTGTCTTTCTGTCGTTCGACCAAGTTACAGAATTTCTCTATCCTGCCTTGAAAGGAAGTTTTGTTTGTGTGATCCAATGCCGCACTGACACTTGTCTCCGAGATGGTTCATTTTCGTTTTGTGCTGTGTCCTCGAAAGCACCGAAAGCCGTTGAACTCGGAGGCATGCGATTCGGTCCTGATGTTCCCCGATGGCTTATGTCGTTCAGGCATCGCAAAACCGATGGGTTCACTTGATCCATCAGTTTCTTCATCCGCTTGTCCTCCCTCTCTCGTTGCTCCGCCATGCGCCTAACGCAACGGCTGATCTCTTCTAGCCTGAGATCAACATTGCTCCGCATCGTTCCAGGCAAGGGATAGGCAGTTGGAAAGTGCGACGCCTGCGATCCTTTGTGTAGAGCCGGCTCGTTGCTAACTATCCTCGTCTCTTCCGTACCGAGAATGATCGGTTGCGCATAGCGCATAGATGCCGGCGAGCACAATCTTGCCCCGAGCGGCACGTTGGGGGGCGATGAAGCCGGAAAGGGGGGAACCGCCGTTTCGTGATCTCCTGGCTTTTGCGCTCGTGGGTCGCAGCGGGTGTACAGCCAATCCCGGCTGAAAACGGTATCATCCTTCACGCACTTTAGGTGACACCATGCACTGCATCTATCACACTCTACACGATCCACCGTAATTATCGCCCGGCCACACACGAAGCACACCTCGTCAGTCATTAATCCTTCGTGAGAACAGCTGTGTCCAACAGCCGTTTGCACAGGACAATGCTAAGACTTTGCTCCCGAATGTTTCGCTCACTGTTTGCGCGTCCTGCACTCACAGTTGCACTTCTATTGGCCAAGCATTCACTTTACTTAAGCTGTGTCCTACAGCCAATTGCACTGCAAAGTGCTCCGGTGTGTCGCTGAATGTTGGTTCACTGCTTTGTGTGTCCTACACTCGCAATTGAAATTTTATACACTCAGCCTTCACTGTGTCCTACAGCCACATCGTTACACTTCACAGCACTTGGTCCTGCACTGCAAAATGCTTTTGCTTGCCACTGAATGTTAAGCTCACCGCTTTGCGTCCTGCTTACGCAGTTGAACTTTAATTCAATCAGCTTTTGCTGTGTCCTACAGCCCAAACTTTAACACTTCACAGCACGGAATTTCTTTTCTTATCACGTTCGACCAGTTGCCACGTCCAGCAGCACCCACGCGTCCAGCGTTGTCGAACGAATAAAAACGTCAAGATGTAAATTTTTTAAAATGTTGCGTCCTGCAACAGTTTTCGGTTCGATTTCTACTTTCTTTCTCTCACACGTTTTTTAAACACTTATTCTCCACTCTAATTTATTTTTATTTTAAGCGAAAATGAGTGGTGACAACGAATGTTAAAAAATTTACATGTGTTTGCTTCTGTTCTGAACCGAAAAAGTGTCCCGTTTTTCGGCTGGAGTCCTTTTTATCTTCTTTTCAGCCGCGTCCGTCAGCTGGTCGTCTCTTTCTTGGATCGAGCCTACGGTCCTTGACCAGCTAGCGAACGCGGCTTATCACCACTACTACTACCCAACCGGTAAACTTTTAACTGCCCGATCGGACCGTTGTTTTCACAAAGAGGTGCTTAAAGTGACTTTAAAGAGAATGAGACGATGCAAAATGGTGTTTAGAAGGTGCTTAAGGTGACTTTAAAGAGAATGAGACGATGCAAAATGAGGTTTAGAAGGTGCTTAAAGTGACTTTAAAGAGAATGAGACGATGCAAAATGAGGTTTAGAAGGTGCTTAAAGTGACTTTAAAGAGAATGAGACGATGCAAAATGAGGTTTAGAAGGTGCTTAAAGTGACTTTAAAGAGAATGAGACGATGCAAAATGGTGTTTAGAAGGTGCTTAAAGTGACTTTAAAGAGAATGAGACGATGCAAAATGGTGTTTAGAAGGTGCTTAAGGTGACTTTAAAGAGAATGAGACGATGCAAAATGGTGTTTAGAAGGTGCTTAAAGTGACTTTAAAGAGAATGAGACGATGCAAAATGGTGTTTAGAAGGTGCTTAAGGTGACTTTAAAGAGAATGAGACGATGCAAAATGGTGTTTAGAAGGTGTGTTGCGTCCTGCAACAGTTTTCGGTTCGATTTCTACTTTCTTTCTCTCACACGTTTTTTAAACACTTATTCTCCACTCTAATTTATTTTTATTTTAAGCGAAAATGAGTGGTGACAACGAATGTTAAAAAATTTACATGTGTTTGCTTCTGTTCTGAACCGAAAAAGTGTCCCGTTTTTCGGCTGGAGTCCTTTTTATCTTCTTTTCAGCCGCGTCCGTCAGCTGGTCGTCTCTTTCTTGGATCGAGCCTACGGTCCTTGACCAGCTAGCGAACGCGGCTTATCACCACTACTACTACCCAACCGGTAAACTTTTAACTGCCCGATCGGACCGTTGTTTTCACAACAGTCCCCCCAGTGCTTGGCTACGTCAAGCGCTCCTTGTTGGTCCGATGGGGAACTTAACTACTTTCACTGCCGGTCTAGTTAACGTTTTGCCGTTAGGCAGCCGCATATGTATGTCCCTGTTTGGGTCTGCTCAAATTACTCGTCCTTGTGGTCTTACTATGTAGCTTTATGCATCACTAGCCATTACCGTGATCACGATCTCTTAGGTGATATATCTACTTCCTGTATCGTTTAATTTCGTTCCAAAACACTCGCTGATATAATTAATACCAACGGACGATTAACAACCACTGGACCCTGTACAAATAAGTTAAAAACATATACACACTCAGGCTTTGTCATGACACCGGCGCCGACCGGTAAATCTTGTCTTTCTGTCGTTCGACCAAGTTACAGAATTTCTCTATCCTGCCTTGAAAGGAAGTTTTGTTTGTGTGATCCAATGCCGCACTGACACTTGTCTCCGAGATGGTTCATTTTCGTTTTGTGCTGTGTCCTCGAAAGCACCGAAAGCCGTTGAACTCGGAGGCATGCGATTCGGTCCTGATGTTCCCCGATGGCTTATGTCGTCCAGGCATCGCAAAACCGATGGGTTCACTTGATCCATCAGTTTCTTCATCCGCTTGTCCTCCCTCTCTCGTTGCTCCGCCATGCGCCTAACGCAACGGCTGATCTCTTCTAGCCTGAGATCAACATTGCTCCGCATCGTTCCAGGCAAGGGATAGGCAGTTGGAAAGTGCGACGCCTGCGATCCTTTGTGTAGAGCCGGCTCGTTGCTAACTATCCTCGTCTCTTCCGTACCGAGAATGATCGGTTGCGCATAGCGCATAGATGCCGGCGAGCACAATCTTGCCCCGAGCGGCACGTTGGGGGGCGATGAAGCCGGAAAGGGGGGAACCGCCGTTTCGTGATCTCCTGGCTTTTGCGCTCGTGGGTCGCAGCGGGTGTACAGCCAATCCCGGCTGAAAACGGTATCATCCTTCACGCACTTTAGGTGACACCATGCACTGCATCTATCACACTCTACACGATCCACCGTAATTATCGCCCGGCCACACACGAAGCACACCTCGTCAGTCATTAATCCTTCGTGAGAACAGCTGTGTCCAACAGCCGTTTGCACAGGACAATGCTAAGACTTTGCTCCCGAATGTTTCGCTCACTGTTTGCGCGTCCTGCACTCACAGTTGCACTTCTATTGGCCAAGCATTCACTTTACTTAAGCTGTGTCCTACAGCCAATTGCACTGCAAAGTGCTCCGGTGTGTCGCTGAATGTTGGTTCACTGCTTTGTGTGTCCTACACTCGCAATTGAAATTTTATACACTCAGCCTTCACTGTGTCCTACAGCCACATCGTTACACTTCACAGCACTTGGTCCTGCACTGCAAAATGCTTTTGCTTGCCACTGAATGTTAAGCTCACCGCTTTGCGTCCTGCTTACGCAGTTGAACTTTAATTCAATCAGCTTTTGCTGTGTCCTACAGCCCAAACTTTAACACTTCACAGCACGGAATTTCTTTTCTTATCACGTTCGACCAGTTGCCACGTCCAGCAGCACCCACGCGTCCAGCGTTGTCGAACGAATAAAAACGTCAAGATGTAAATTTTTTAAAATGTTGCGTCCTGCAACAGTTTTCGGTTCGATTTCTACTTTCTTTCTCTCACACGTTTTTTAAACACTTATTCTCCACTCTAATTTATTTTTATTTTAAGCGAAAATGAGTGGTGACAACGAATGTTAAAAAATTTACATGTGTTTGCTTCTGTTCTGAACCGAAAAAGTGTCCCGTTTTTCGGCTGGAGTCCTTTTTATCTTCTTTTCAGCCGCGTCCGTCAGCTGGTCGTCTCTTTCTTGGATCGAGCCTACGGTCCTTGACCAGCTAGCGAACGCGGCTTATCACCACTACTACTACCCAACCGGTAAACTTTTAACTGCCCGATCGGACCGTTGTTTTCACAAAGAGGTGCTTAAAGTGACTTTAAAGAGAATGAGACGATGCAAAATGGTGTTTAGAAGGTGCTTAAGGTGACTTTAAAGAGAATGAGACGATGCAAAATGAGGTTTAGAAGGTGCTTAAAGTGACTTTAAAGAGAATGAGACGATGCAAAATGAGGTTTAGAAGGTGCTTAAAGTGACTTTAAAGAGAATGAGACGATGCAAAATGAGGTTTAGAAGGTGCTTAAAGTGACTTTAAAGAGAATGAGACGATGCAAAATGGTGTTTAGAAGGTGCTTAAAGTGACTTTAAAGAGAATGAGACGATGCAAAATGGTGTTTAGAAGGTGCTTAAGGTGACTTTAAAGAGAATGAGACGATGCAAAATGAGGTTTAGAAGGTGCTTAAGGTGACTTTAAAGAGAATGAGACGATGCAAAATGGTGTTTAGAAGGTGCTTAAGGTGACTTTAAAGAGAATGAGACGATGCAAAATGGTGTTTAGAAGGTGCTTAAAGTGACTTTAAAGAGAATGAGACGATGCAAAATGGTGTTTAGAAGGTGCTTAAGGTGACTTTAAAGAGAATGAGACGATGCAAAATGGTGTTTAGAAGGTGCTTAAAGTGACTTTAAAGAGAATGAGACGATGCAAAATGGTGTTTAGAAGGTGCTTAAAGTGACTTTAAAGAGAATGAGACGATGCAAAATGGTGTTTAGAAGGTGCTTAAAGTGACTTTAAAGAGAATGAGACGATGCAAAATGGTGTTTAGAAGGTGCTTAAGGTGACTTTAAAAAGAATGAGACGATGCAAAATGAGGTTTAGAAGGTGCTTAAAGTGACTTTAAAGAGAATGAGACGATGCAAAATGAGGTTTAGAAGGTGCTTAAAGTGACTTTAAAGAGAATGAGACGATGCAAAATGAGGTTTAGAAGGTGCTTAAAGTGACTTTAAAGAGAATGAGACGATGCAAAATGGTGTTTAGAAGGTGCTTAAGGTGACTTTAAAGAGAATGAGACGATGCAAAATGGTGTTTAGAAGGTGCTTAAGGTGACTTTAAAGAGAATGAGACGATGCAAAATGGTGTTTAGAAGGTGCTTAAGGTGACTTTAAAGAGAATGAGACGATGCAAAATGAGGTTTAGAAGGTGCTTAAAGTGACTTTAAAGAGAATGAGACGATGCAAAATGGTGTTTAGAAGGTGCTTAAAGTGACTTTAAAGAGAATGAGACGATGCAAAATGGTGTTTAGAAGGTGCTTAAGGTGACTTTAAAGAGAATGAGACGATGCAAAATGGTGTTTAGAAGGTGCTTAAGGTGACTTTAAAGAGAATGAGACGATGCAAAATGAGGTTTAGAAGGTGCTTAAAGTGACTTTAAAGAGAATGAGACGATGCAAAATGGTGTTTAGAAGGTGCTTAAAGTGACTTTAAAAGGAATGAGACGATGCAAAATGGTGTTTAGAAGGTGCTTAAAGTGACTTTAAAGAGAATGAGACGATGCAAAATGGTGTTTAGAAGGTGCTTAAGGTGACTTTAAAGAGAATGAGACGATGCAAAATGAGGTTTAGAAGGTGCTTAAGGTGACTTTAAAGAGAATGAGACGATGCAAAATGGTGTTTAGAAGGTGCTTAAGGTGACTTTAAAGAGAATGAGACGATGCAAAATGGTGTTTAGAAGGTGCTTAAGGTGACTTTAAAGAGAATGAGACGATGCAAAATGGTGTTTAGAAGGTGCTTAAGGTGACTTTAAAGAGAATGAGACGATGCAAAATGAGGTTTAGAAGGTGCTTAAGGTGACTTTAAAGAGAATGAGACGATGCAAAATGGTGTTTAGAAGGTGCTTAAGGTGACTTTAAAGAGAATGAGACGATGCAAAATGGTGTTTAGAAGGTGCTTAAGGTGACTTTAAAGAGAATGAAACGATGCAAAATGAGGTTTAGAAGGTGCTTAAGGTGACTTTAAAGAGAATGAGACGATGCAAAATGAGGTTTAGAAGGTGCTTAAAGTGACTTTAAAGAGAATGAGACGATGCAAAATGGTGTTTAGAAGGTGCTTAAGGTGACTTTAAAGAGAATGAGACGATGCAAAATGAGGTTTAGAAGGTGCTTAAAGTGACTTTAAAGAGAATGAGACGATGCAAAATGGTGTTTAGAAGGTGCTTAAGGTGACTTTAAAGAGAATGAGACGATGCAAAATGGTGTTTAGAAGGTGCTTAAGGTGACTTTAAAGAGAATGAGACGATGCAAAATGAGTTTTAGAAGGTGCTTAAGGTGACTTTAAAGAGAATGAGACGATGCAAAATGAGGTTTAGAAGGTGCTTAAAGTGACTTTAAAGAGAATGAGACGATGCAAAATGAGGTTTAGAAGGTGCTTAAGGTGACTTTAAAGAGAATGAGACGATGCAAAATGGTGTTTAGAAGGTGCTTAAGGTGACTTTAAAGAGAATGAGACGATGCAAAATGGTGTTTAGAAGGTGCTTAAGGTGACTTTAAAGAGAATGAGACGATGCAAAATGGTGTTTAGAAGGTGCTTAAGGTGACTTTAAAGAGAATGAGACGATGCAAAATGAGGTTTAGAAGGTGCTTAAAGTGACTTTAAAGAGAATGAGACGATGCAAAATGAGGTTTAGAAGGTGCTTAAAGTGACTTTAAAGAGAATGAGACGATGCAAAATGGTGTTTAGAAGGTGCTTAAGGTGACTTTAAAGAGAATGAGACGATGCAAAATGGTGTTTAGAAGGTGCTTAAGGTGACTTTAAAGAGAATGAGACGATGCAAAATGGTGTTTAGAAGGTGCTTAAAGTGACTTTAAAGAGAATGAGACGATGCAAAATGGTGTTTAGAAGGTGCTTAAGGTGACTTTAAAGAGAATGAGACGATGCAAAATGGTGTTTAGAAGGTGCTTAAGGTGACTTTAAAGAGAATGAGACGATGCAAAATGAGGTTTAGAAGGTGCTTAAGGTGACTTTAAAGAGAATGAGACGATGCAAAATGAGGTTTAGAAGGTGCTTAAAGTGACTTTAAAGAGAATGAGACGATGCAAAATGAGGTTTAGAAGGTGCTTAAAGTGACTTTAAAGAGAATGAGACGATGCAAAATGAGGTTTAGAAGGTGCTTAAGGTGACTTTAAAGAGAATGAGACGATGCAAAATGGTGTTTAGAAGGTGCTTAAGGTGACTTTAAAGAGAATGAGACGATGCAAAATGGTGTTTAGAAGGTGCTTAAGGTGACTTTAAAGAGAATGAGACGATGCAAAATGAGGTTTAGAAGGTGCTTAAGGTGACTTTAAAGAGAATGAGACGATGCAAAATGGTGTTTAGAAGGTGCTTAAGGTGACTTTAAAGAGAATGAGACGATGCAAAATGGTGTTTAGAAGGTGCTTAAGGTGACTTTAAAGAGAATGAGACGATGCAAAATGGTGTTTAGAAGGTGCTTAAGGTGACTTTAAAGAGAATGAGACGATGCAAAATGGTGTTTAGAAGGTGCTTAAGGTGACTTTAAAGAGAATGAGACGATGCAAAATGAGGTTTAGAAGGTGCTTAAAGTGACTTTAAAGAGAATGAGACGATGCAAAATGAGGTTTAGAAGGTGCTTAAAGTGACTTTAAAGAGAATGAGACGATGCAAAATAGTGTTTAGAAGGTGCTTAAAGTGACTTTAAAGAGAATGAGACGATGCAAAATGGTGTTTAGAAGGTGCTTAAGGTGACTTTAAAGAGAATGAGACGATGCAAAATGGTGTTTAGAAGGTGCTTAAGGTGACTTTAAAGAGAATGAGACGATGCAAAATGGTGTTTAGAAGGTGCTTAAAGTGACTTTAAAGAGAATGAGACGATGCAAAATGAGGTTTAGAAGGTGCTTAAAGTGACTTTAAAGAGAATGAGACGATGCAAAATGGTGTTTAGAAGGTGCTTAAAGTGACTTTAAAGAGAATGAGACGATGCAAAATGGTGTTTAGAAGGTGCTTAAGGTGACTTTAAAGAGAATGAGACGATGCAAAATGGTGTTTAGAAGGTGCTTAAGGTGACTTTAAAGAGAATGAGACGATGCAAAATGAGGTTTAGAAGGTGCTTAAAGTGACTTTAAAGAGAATGAGACGATGCAAAATGAGGTTTAGAAGGTGCTTAATGTGACTTTAAAGAGAATGAGACGATGCAAAATGGTGTTTAGAAGGTGCTTAAGGTGACTTTAAAGAGAATGAGACGATGCAAAATGGTGTTTAGAAGGTGCTTAAAGTGACTTTAAAGAGAATGAGACGATGCAAAATGAGGTTTAGAAGGTGCTTAAGGTGACTTTAAAGAGAATGAGACGATGCAAAATGGTGTTTAGAAGGTGCTTCAAGTGACTTTAAAGAGAATGAGACGATGCAAAATGAGGTTTAGAAGGTGCTTAAGGTGACTTTAAAGAGAATGAGACGATGCAAAATGGTGTTTAGAAGGTGCTTAAGGTGACTTTAAAGAGAATGAGACGATGCAAAATGGTGTTTAGAAGGTGCTTAAAGTGACTTTAAAGAGAATGAGACGATGCAAAATGGTGTTTAGAAGGTGCTTAAAGTGACTTTAAAGAGAATGAGACGATGCAAAATGAGGTTTAGAAGGTGCTTAAGGTGACTTTAAAGAGAATGAGACGATGCAAAATGGTGTTTAGAAGGTGCTTAAGGTGACTTTAAAGAGAATGAGACGATGCAAAATGGTGTTTAAAAGGTGCTTAAGGTGACTTTAAAGAGAATGAGACGATGCAAAATGGTGTTTAGAAGGTGCTTAAGGTGACTTTAAAGAGAATGAGACGATGCAAAATGAGGTTTAGAAGGTGCTTAAAGTGACTTTAAAGAGAATGAGACGATGCAAAATGAGGTTTAGAAGGTGCTTAAGGTGACTTTAAAGAGAATGAGACGATGCAAAATGAGGTTTAGAAGGTGCTTAAGGTGACTTTAAAGAGAATGAGACGATGCAAAATGGTGTTTAGAAGGTGCTTAAGGTGACTTTAAAGAGAATGAGACGATGCAAAATGGTGTTTAGAAGGTGCTTAAGGTGACTTTAAAGAGAATGAGACGATGCAAAATGGTGTTTAGAAGGTGCTTAAGGTGACTTTAAAGAGAATGAGACGATGCAAAATGGTGTTTAGAAGGTGCTTAAGGTGACTTTAAAGAGAATGAGACGATGCAAAATGGTGTTTAGAAGGTGCTTAAGGTGACTTTAAAGAGAATGAGACGATGCAAAATGGTGTTTAGAAGGTGCTTAAGGTGACTTTAAAGAGAATGAGACGATGCAAAATGAGGTTTAGAAGGTGCTTAAAGTGACTTTAAAGAGAATGAGACGATGCAAAATGAGGTTTAGAAGGTGCTTAAAGTGACTTTAAAGAGAATGAGACGATGCAAAATGAGGTTTAGAAGGTGCTTAAGGTGACTTTAAAGAGAATGAGACGATGCAAAATGGTGTTTAGAAGGTGCTTAAGGTGACTTTAAAGAGAATGAGACGATGCAAAATGGTGTTTAGAAGGTGCTTAAGGTGACTTTAAAGAGAATGAGACGATGCAAAATGGTGTTTAGAAGGTGCTTAAGGTGACTTTAAAGAGAATGAGACGATGCAAAATGGTGTTTAGAAGGTGCTTAAAGTGACTTTAAAGAGAATGAGACGATGCAAAATGAGGTTTAGAAGGTGCTTAAGGTGACTTTAAAGAGAATGAGACGATGCAAAATGGTGTTTAGAAGGTGCTTAAGGTGACTTTAAAGAGAATGAGACGATGCAAAATGGTGTTTAGAAGGTGCTTAAGGTGACTTTAAAGAGAATGAGACGATGCAAAATGGTGTTTAGAAGGTGCTTAAGGTGACTTTAAAGAGAATGAGACGATGCAAAATGAGGTTTAGAAGGTGCTTAAAGTGACTTTAAAGGGAATGAGACGATGCAAAATGAGGTTTAGAAGGTGCTTAAAGTGACTTTAAAGAGAATGAGACGATGCAAAATGAGGTTTAGAAGGTGCTTAAGGTGACTTTAAAGAGAATGAGACGATGCAAAATGGTGTTTAGAAGGTGCTTAAGGTGACTTTAAAGAGAATGAGACGATGCAAAATGGTGTTTAGAAGGTGCTTAAGGTGACTTTAAAGAGAATGAGACGATGCAAAATGGTGTTTAGAAGGTGCTTAAGGTGACTTTAAAGAGAATGAGACGATGTAAAATGGTGTTTAGAAGGTGCTTAAGGTGACTTTAAAGAGAATGAGACGATGCAAAATGGTGTTTAGAAGGTGCTTAAGGTGACTTTAAAGAGAATGAGACGATGCAAAATGAGGTTTAGAAGGTGCTTAAGGTGACTTTAAAGAGAATGAGACGATGCAAAATGAGGTTTAGAAGGTGCTTAAAGTGACTTTAAAGAGAATGAGACGATGCAAAATGAGGTTTAGAAGGTGCTTAAGGTGACTTTAAAGAGAATGAGACGATGCAAAATGGTGTTTAGAAGGTGCTTAAGGTGACTTTAAAGAGAATGAGACGATGCAAAATGGTGTTTAGAAGGTGCTTAAGGTGACTTTAAAGAGAATGAGACGATGCAAAATGGTGTTTAGAAGGTGCTTAAGGTGACTTTAAAGAGAATGAGACGATGCAAAATGGTGTTTAGAAGGTGCTTAAGGTGACTTTAAAGAGAATGAGACGATGCAAAATGAGGTTTAGAAGGTGCTTAAAGTGACTTTAAAGAGAATGAGACGATGCAAAATGAGGTTTAGAAGGTGCTTAAAGTGACTTTAAAGAGAATGAGACGATGCAAAATGGTGTTTAGAAGGTGCTTAAGGTGACTTTAAAGAGAATGAGACGATGCAAAATGGTGTTTAGAAGGTGCTTAAGGTGACTTTAAAGAGAATGAGACGATGCAAAATGGTGTTTAGAAGGTGCTTAAAGTGACTTTAAAGAGAATGAGACGATGCAAAATGGTGTTTAGAAGGTGCTTAAGGTGACTTTAAAGAGAATGAGACGATGCAAAATGAGGTTTAGAAGGTGCTTAAAGTGACTTTAAAGAGAATGAGACGATGCAAAATGGTGTTTAGAAGGTGCTTAAAGTGACTTTAAAGAGAATGAGACGATGCAAAATGGTGTTTAGAAGGTGCTTAAGGTGACTTTAAAGAGAATGAGACGATGCAAAATGGTGTTTAGAAGGTGCTTAAGGTGACTTTAAAGAGAATGAGACGATGCAAAATGAGGTTTAGAAGGTGCTTAAAGTGACTTTAAAGAGAATGAGACGATGCAAAATGGTGTTTAGAAGGTGCTTAAGGTGACTTTAAAGAGAATGAGACGATGCAAAATGAGGTTTAGAAGGTGCTTAAGGTGACTTTAAAGAGAATGAGACGATGCAAAATGGTGTTTAGAAGGTGCTTAAAGTGACTTTAAAGAGAATGAGACGATGCAAAATGAGGTTTAGAAGGTGCTTAAAGTGACTTTAAAGAGAATGAGACGATGCAAAATGGTGTTTAGAAGGTGCTTAAGGTGACTTTAAAGAGAATGAGACGATGCAAAATGGTGTTTAGAAGGTGCTTAAAGTGACTTTAAAGAGAATGAGACGATGCAAAATGGTGTTTAGAAGGTGCTTAAGGTGACTTTAAAGAGAATGAGACGATGCAAAATGAGGTTTAGAAGGTGCTTAAAGTGACTTTAAAGAGAATGAGACGATGCAAAATGAGGTTTAGAAGGTGCTTAAGGTGACTTTAAAGAGAATGAGACGATGCAAAATGAGGTTTAGAAGGTGCTTAAGGTGACTTTAAAGAGAATGAGACGATGCAAAATGGTGTTTAGAAGGTGCTTAAGGTGACTTTAAAGAGAATGAGACGATGCAAAATGGTGTTTAGAAGGTGCTTAAAGTGACTTTAAAGAGAATGAGACGATGCAAAATGGTGTGTAGAAGGTGCTTAAAGTGACTTTAAAGAGAATGAGACGATGCAAAATGAGGTTTAGAAGGTGCTTAAAGTGACTTTAAAGAGAATGAGACGATGCAAAATGGTGTTTAGAAGGTGCTTAAAGTGACTTTAAAGAGAATGAGACGATGCAAAATGGTGTTTAGAAGGTGCTTAAGGTGAGTTTAAAGAGAATGAGACGATGCAAAATGAGGTTTAGAAGGTGCTTAAAGTGACTTTAAAGAGAATAAGACGATGCAAAATGAGGTTTAGAAGGTGCTTAAAGTGACTTTAAAGAGAATGAGACGATGCAAAATGGTGTTTAGAAGGTGCTTATGGTGACTTTAAAGAGAATGAGACGATGCAAAATGAGGTTTAGAAGGTGCTTAAAGTGACTTTAAAGAGAATGAGACGATGCAAAATGGTGTTTAGAAGGTGCTTAAAGTGACTTTAAAGAGAATGAGACGATGCAAAATGGTGTTTAGAAGGTGCTTAAAGTGACTTTAAAGAGAATGAGACGATGCAAAATGAGGTTTAGAAGGTGCTTAAGGTGACTTTAAAGAGAATGAGACGATGCAAAATGAGGTTTAGAAGGTGCTTAAGGTGACTTTAAAGAGAATGAGACGATGCAAAATGAGGTTTAGAAGGTGCTTAAAGTGACTTTAAAGAGAATGAGACGATGCAAAATGGTGTTTAGAAGGTGCATAAGGTGACTTTAAAGAGAATGAGACGATGCAAAATGGTGTTTAGAAGGTGCTTAAGGTGACTTTAAAGAGAATGAGACGATGCAAAATGAGGTTTAGAAGGTGCTTAAGGTGACTTTAAAGAGAATGAGACGATGCAAAATGAGGTTTAGAAGGTGCTTAAAGTGACTTTAAAGAGAATGAGACGATGCAAAATGAGGTTTAGAAGGTGCTTAAGGTGACTTTAAAGAGAATGAGACGATGCAAAATGGTGTTTAGAAGGTGCTTAAGGTGACTTTAAAGAGAATGAGACGATGCAAAATGGTGTTTAGAAGGTGCTTAAGGTGACTTTAAAGAGAATGAGACGATGCAAAATGGTGTTTAGAAGGTGCTTAAGGTGACTTTAAAGAGAATGAGACGATGCAAAATGGTGTTTAGAAGGTGCTTAAGGTGACTTTAAAGAGAATGAGACGATGCAAAATGAGGTTTAGAAGGTGCTTAAAGTGACTTTAAAGAGAATGAGACGATGCAAAATGGTGTTTAGAAGGTGCTTAAAGTGACTTTAAAGAGAATGAGACGATGCAAAATGGTGTTTAGAAGGTGCTTAAGGTGACTTTAAAGAGAATGAGACGATGCAAAATGGTGTTTAGAAGGTGCTTAAGGTGACTTTAAAGAGAATGAGACGATGCAAAATGGTGTTTAGAAGGTGCTTAAGGTGACTTTAAAGAGAATGAGACGATGCAAAATGGTGTTTAGAAGGTGCTTAAGGTGACTTTAAAGAGAATGAGACGATGCAAAATGGTGTTTAGAAGGTGCTTAAAGTGACTTTAAAGAGAATGAGACGATGCAAAATGAGGTTTAGAAGGTGCTTAAGGTGACTTTAAAGAGAATGAGACAATGCAAAATGGTGTTTAGAAGGTGCTTAAGGTGACTTTAAAGAGAATGAGACGATGCAAAATGAGGTTTAGAAGGTGCTTAAAGTGACTTTAAAGAGAATGAGACGATGCAAAATGAGGTTTAGAAGGTGCTTAAGGTGACTTTAAAGAGAATGAGACGATGCAAAATGGTGTTTAGAAGGTGCTTAAGGTGACTTTAAAGAGAATGAGACGATGCAAAATGGTGTTTAGAAGGTGCTTAAGGTGACTTTAAAGAGAATGAGACGATGCAAAATGGTGTTTAGAAGGTGCTTAAGGTGACTTTAAAGAGAATGAGACGATGCAAAATGAGGTTTAGAAGGTGCTTAAGGTGACTTTAAAGAGAATGAGACGATGCAAAATGAGGTTTAGAAGGTGCTTAAGGTGACTTTAAAGAGAATGAGACAATGCAAAATGGTGTTTAGAAGGTGCTTAAGGTGACTTTAAAGAGAATGAGACGATGCAAAATGGTGTTTAGAAGGTGCTTAAGGTGACTTTAAAGAGAATGAGACGATGCAAAATGGTGTTTAGAAGGTGCTTAAGGTGACTTTAAAGAGAATGAGACGATGCAAAATGGTGTTTAGAAGGTGCTTAAGGTGACTTTAAAGAGAATGAGACGATGCAAAATGAGGTTTAGAAGGTGCTTAAAGTGACTTTAAAGAGAATGAGACGATGCAAAATGAGGTTTAGAAGGTGCTTAAGGTGACTTTAAAGAGAATGAGACGATGCAAAATGGTGTTTAGAAGGTGCTTAAGGTGACTTTAAAGAGAATGAGACGATGCAAAATGGTGTTTAGAAGGTGCTTAAGGTGACTTTAAAGAGAATGAGACGATGCAAAATGAGGTTTAGAAGGTGCTTAAGGTGACTTTAAAGAGAATGAGACGATGCAAAATGGTGTTTAGAAGGTGCTTAAAGTGACTTTAAAGAGAATGAGACGATGCAAAATGAGGTTTAGAAGGTGCTTAAGGTGACTTTAAAGAGAATGAGACGATGCAAAATGGTGTTTAGAAGGTGCTTAAGGTGACTTTAAAGAGAATGAGACGATGCAAAATGAGGTTTAGAAGGTGCTTAAAGTGACTTTAAAGAGAATGAGACGATGCAAAATGGTGTTTAGAAGGTGCTTAAAGTGACTTTAAAGAGAATGAGACGATGCAAAATGAGGTTTAGAAGGTGCTTAAGGTGACTTTAAAGAGAATGAGACGATGCAAAATGAGGTTTAGAAGGTGCTTAAGGTGACTTTAAAGAGAATGAGACGATGCAAAATGGTGTTTAGAAGGTGCTTAAGGTGCCTTTAAAGAGAATGAGACGATGCAAAATGGTGTTTAGAAGGTGCTTAAGGTGACTTTAAAGAGAATGAGACGATGCAAAATGGTGTTTAGAAGGTGCTTAAGGTGACTTTAAAGAAAATGAGACGATGCAAAATGAGGTTTAGAAGGTGCTTAAAGTGACTTTAAAGAGAATGAGACGATGCAAAATGGTGTTTAGAAGGTGCTTAAGGTGACTTTAAAGAGAATGAGACGATGCAAAATGGTGTTTAGAAGGTGCTTAAGGTGACTTTAAAGAGAATGAGACGATGCAAAATGGTGTTTAGAAGGTGCTTAAGGTGACTTTAAAGAGAATGAGACGATGCAAAATGGTGTTTAGAAGGTGCTTAAGGTGACTTTAAAGAGAATGAGACGATGCAAAATGGTGTTTAGAAGGTGCTTAAAGTGACTTTAAAGAGAATGAGACGATGCAAAATGAGGTTTAGAAGGTGCTTAAGGTGACTTTAAAGAGAATGAGACGATGCAAAATGGTGTTTAGAAGGTGCTTAAGGTGACTTTAAAGAGAATGAGACGATGCAAAATGAGGTTTAGAAGGTGCTTAAAGTGACTTTAAAGAGAATGAGACGATGCAAAATGGTGTTTAGAAGGTGCTTAAAGTGACTTTAAAGAGAATGAGACGATGCAAAATGAGGTTTAGAAGGTGCTTAAGGTGACTTTAAAGAGAATGAGACGATGCAAAATGAGGTTTAGAAGGTGCTTAAGGTGACTTTAAAGAGAATGAGACGATGCAAAATGGTGTTTAGAAGGTGCTTAAGGTGACTTTAAAGAGAATGAGACGATGCAAAATGGTGTTTAGAAGGTGCTTAAGGTGACTTTAAAGAGAATGAGACGATGCAAAATGGTGTTTAGAAGGTGCTTAAGGTGACTTTAAAGAGAATGAGACGATGCAAAATGAGGTTTAGAAGGTGCTTACAGTGACTTTAAAGAGAATGAGACGATGCAAAATGGTGTTTAGAAGGTGCTTAAAGTGACTTTAAAGAGAATGAGACGATGCAAAATGGTGTTTAGAAGGTGCTTAAGGTGACTTTAAAGAGAATGAGACGATGCAAAATGGTGTTTAGAAGGTGCTTAAAGTGACTTTAAAGAGAATGAGACGATGCAAAATGAGGTTTAGAAGGTGCTTAAGGTGACTTTAAAGAGAATGAGACGATGCAAAATGGTGTTTAGAAGGTGCTTAAGGTGACTTTAAAGAGAATGAGACGATGCAAAATGAGGTTTAGAAGGTGCTTAAGGTGACTTTAAAGAGAATGAGACGATGCAAAATGGTGTTTAGAAGGTGCTTAAGGTGACTTTAAAGAGAATGAGACGATGCAAAATGAGGTTTAGAAGGTGCTTAAAGTGACTTTAAAGAGAATGAGACGATGCAAAATGAGGTTTAGAAGGTGCTTAAGGTGACTTTAAAGAGAATGAGACGATGCAAAATGGTGTTTAGAAGGTGCTTAAGGTGACTTTAAAGAGAATGAGACGATGCAAAATGGTGTTTAGAAGGTGCTTAAGGTGACTTTAAAGAGAATGAGACGATGCAAAATGAGGTTTAGAAGGTGCTTAAGGTGACTTTAAAGAGAATGAGACGATGCAAAATGAGGTTTAGAAGGTGCTTAAAGTGACTTTAAAGAGAATGAGACGATGCAAAATGGTGTTTAGAAGGTGCTTAAAGTGACTTTAAAGAGAATGAGACGATACAAAATGGTGTTTAGAAGGTGCTTAAGGTGACTTTAAAGAGAATGAGACGATGCAAAATGGTGTTTAGAAGGTGCTTAAAGTGACTTTAAAGAGAATGAGACGATGCAAAATGAGGTTTAGAAGGTGCTTAAGGTGACTTTAAAGAGAATGAGACGATGCAAAATGGTGTTTAGAAGGTGCTTAAAGTGACTTTAAAGAGAATGAGACGATGCAAAATGAGGTTTAGAAGGTGCTTAAGGTGACTTTAACGAGAATGAGACGATGCAAAATGAGGTTTAGAAGGTGCTTAAAGTGACTTTAAAGAGAATGAGACGATGCAAAATGGTATTTAGAAGGTGCTTAAAGTGACTTTAAAGAGAATGAGACGATGCAAAATGAGGTTTAGAAGGTGCTTAAGGTGACTTTAAAGAGAATGAGACGATGCAAAATGAGGTTTAGAAGGTGCTTAAGGTGACTTTAAAGAGAATGAGACGATGCAAAATGGTGTTTAGAAGGTGCTTAAAGTGACTTTAAAGAGAATGAGACGATGCAAAATGAGGTTTAGAAGGTGCTTAAGGTGACTTTAAAGAGAATGAGACGATGCAAAATGGTGTTTAGAAGGTGCTTAAGGTGACTTTAAAGAGAATGAGACGATGCAAAATGGTGTTTAGAAGGTGCTTAAGGTGACTTTAAAGAGAATGAGACGATGCAAAATGGTGTTTAGAAGGTGCTTAAGGTGACTTTAAAGAGAATGAGACGATGCAAAATGAGGTTTAGAAGGTGCTTAAAGTGACTTTAAAGAGAATGAGACGATGCAAAATGAGGTTTAGAAGGTGCTTAAGGTGACTTTAAAGAGAATGAGACGATGCAAAATGGTGTTTAGAAGGTGCTTAAGGTGACTTTAAAGAGAATGAGACGATGCAAAATGGTGTTTAGAAGGTGCTTAAGGTGACTTTAAAGAGAATGAGACGATGCAAAATGAGGTTTAGAAGGTGCTTAAAGTGACTTTAAAGAGAATGAGACGATGCAAAATGGTGTTTAGAAGGTGCTTAAGGTGACTTTAAAGAGAATGAGACGATGCAAAATGAGGTTTAGAAGGTGCTTAAGGTGACTTTAAAGAGAATGAGACGATGCAAAATGGTGTTTAGAAGGTGCTTAAGGTGACTTTAAAGAGAATGAGACGATGCAAAATGAGGTTTAGAAGGTGCTTAAGGTGACTTTAAAGAGAATGAGACGATGCAAAATGGTGTTTAGAAGGTGCTTAAGGTGACTTTCAAGAGAATGAGACGATGCAAAATGGTGTTTAGAAGGTGCTTAAAGTGACTTTAAAGAGAATGAGACGATGCAAAATGAGGTTTAGAAGGTGCTTAAGGTGACTTTAAAGAGAATGAGACGATGCAAAATGAGGTTTAGAAGGTGCTTAAAGTGACTTTAAAGAGAATGAGACGATGCAAAATGGTGTTTAGAAGGTGCTTAAAGTGACTTTAAAGAGAATGAGACGATGCAAAATGGTGTTTAGAAGGTGCTTAAAGTGACTTTAAAGAGAATGAGACGATGCAAAATGAGGTTTAGAAGGTGCTTAAAGTGACTTTAAAGAGAATGAGACGATGCAAAATGGTGTTTAGAAGGTGCTTAAGGTGACTTTAAAGAGAACGAGACGATGCAAAATGGTGTTTAGAAGGTGCTTAAAGTGACTTTAAAGAGAATGAGACGATGCAAAATGAGGTTTAGAAGGTGCTTAAGGTGACTTTAAAGAGAATGAGACGATGCAAAATGGTGTTTAGAAGGTGCTTAAGGTGACCTTAAAGAGAATGAGACGATGCAAAATGGTGTTTAGAAGGTGCTTAAGGTGACTTTAAAGAGAATGAGACGATGCAAAATGGTGTTTAGAAGGTGCTTAAGGTGACTTTAAAGAGAATGAGACGATGCAAAATGGTGTTTAGAAGGTGCTTAAGGTGACTTTAAAGAGAATGAGACGATGCAAAATGGTGTTTAGAAGGTGCTTAAAGTGACTTTAAAGAGAATGAGACGATGCAAAATGGTGTTTAGAAGGTGCTTAAGGTGACTTTAAAGAGAATGAGACGATGCAAAATGGTGTTTAGAAGGTGCTTAAAGTGACTTTAAAGAGAATGAGACGATGCAAAATGGTGTTTAGAAGGTGCTTAAGGTGACTTTAAAGAGAATGAGACGACGCAAAATGAGGTTTAGAAGGTGCTTAAAGTGACTTTAAAGAGAATGAGACGATGCAAAATGGTGTTTAGAAGGTGCTTAAAGTGACTTTAAAGAGAATGAGACGATGCAAAATGGTGTTTAGAAGGTGCTTAAGGTGACTTTAAAGAGAATGAGACGATGCAAAATGGTGTTTAGAAGGTGCTTAAGGTGACTTTAAAGAGAATGAGACGATGCAAAATGGTGTTTAGAAGGTGCTTAAGGTGACTTTAAAGAGAATGAGACGATGCAAAATGAGGTTTAGAAGGTGCTTAAAGTGACTTTAAAGAGAATGAGACGATGCAAAATGAGGTTTAGAAGGTGCTTAAAGTGACTTTAAAGAGAATGAGACGATGCAAAATGAGGTTTAGAAGGTGCTTAAGGTGACTTTAAAGAGAATGAGACGATGCAAAATGGTGTTTAGAAGGTGCTTAAGGTGACTTTAAAGAGAATGAGACGAAGCAAAATGGTGTTTAGAAGGTGCTTAAGGTTACTTTAAAGAGAATGAGACGATGCAAAATGGTGTTTAGAAGGTGCTTAAAGTGACTTTAAAGAGAATGAGACGATGCAAAATGAGGTTTAGAAGGTGCTTAAAGTGACTTTAAAGAGAATGAGACGATGCAAAATGGTGTTTAGAAGGTGCTTAAGGTGACTTTAAAGAGAATGAGATGATGCAAAATGAGGTTTAGAAGGTGCTTAAAGTGACTTTAAAGAGAATGAGACGATGCAAAATGAGGTTTAGAAGGTGCTTAAAGTGACTTTAAAGAGAATGAGACGATGCAAAATGGTGTTTAGAAGGTGCTTAAAGTGACTTTAAAGAGAATGAGACGATGCAAAATGGTGTTTAGAAGGTGCTTAAAGTGACTTTAAAGAGAATGAGACGATGCAAAATGGTTTAGAAGGTGCTTAAGGTGACTTTAAAGAGAATGAGACGATGCAAAATGGTGTTTAGAAGGTGCTTAAAGTGACTTTAAAGAGAATGAGACGATGCAAAATGGTATTGTTTAGAAGGTGCTTAAGGTGACTTTAAAGAGAATGAGACGATGCAAAATGAGGTTTAGAAGGTGCTTAAAGTGACTTTAAAGAGAATGAGACGATGCAAAATGGTGTTTAGAAGGTGCTTAAAGTGACTTTAAAAGAGAATGAGACGATGCAAAATGGTGTTTAGAAGGTGCTTAAGGTGACTTTAAAGAGGATGAGACGATGCAAAATGGTGTTTAGAAGGTGCTTAAGGTGACTTTAAAGAGAATGAGACGATGCAAAATGGTGTTTAGAAGGTGCTTAAGGTGACTTTTAAAGAGAATGAGACGATGCAAAATGGTGTTTAGAAGGTGCTTAAGGTGACTTTAAAGAGAATGAGACGATGCAAAATGGTGTTTAGAAGGTGCTTAAGGTGACTTTAAAGAGAATGAGACGATGCAAAATGAGGTTTAGAAGGTGCTTAAGGTGACTTTAAAGAGAATGAGACGATGCAAAATGGTGTTTAGAAGGTGCTTAAGGTGACTTTAAAAGAGAATGAGACGATGCAAAATGAGGTTTAGAAGGTGCTTAAAGTGACTTTAAAGAGAATGAGACGATGCAAAAATGGTGTTTAGAAGGTGCTTAAGGTGACTTTAAAGAGAATGAGACGATGCAAAATGGTGTTTAGAAGGTGCTTAAGGTGACTTTAAAGAGAATGAGACGATGCAAAATGGTGTTTAGAAGGTGCTTAAAGTGACTTTAAAGAGAATGAGACGATGCAAAATGAGGTTTAGAAGGTGCTTAAAGTGACTTTAAAGAGAATGAGACGATGCAAAATGAGGTTTAGAAGGTGCTTAAAGTGACTTTAAAGAGAATGAGACGATGCAAAAATGAGGTTTAGAAGGTGCTTAAAGTGACTTTAAAGAGAATGAGACGATGCAAAATGGTGTTTAGAAGGTGCTTAAAGTGACTTTAAAGAGAATGAGACGATGCAAAATGGTGTTTAGAAGGTGCTTAAGGTGACTTTAAAGAGAATGAGACGATGCAAAATGGTGTTTAGAAGGTGCTTAAGGTGACTTTAAAGAGAATGAGACGATGCAAAAATGGTGTTTAGAAGGTGCTTAAGGTGACTTTAAAGAGAATGAGACGATGCAAAAAATGGTGTTTAGAAGGTGCTTAAGGTGACTTTAAAGAGAATGAGACGATGCAAAAATGGTGTTTTAGAAGGTGCTTAAGGTGACTTTAAAGAGAATGAGACGATGCAAAAATGGTGTTTAGAAGGTGCTTAAGGTGACTTTAAAGAGAATGAGACGATGCAAAATGGTGTTTAGAAGGTGCTTAAGGTGACTTTAAAGAGAATGAGACGATGCAAAATGGTGTTTAGAAGGTGCTTAAAGTGACTTTAAAGAGAATGAGACGATGCAAAATGAGGTTTAGAAGGTGCTTAAGGTGACTTTAAAAGAGAATGAGACGATGCAAAAATGAGGTTTAGAAGGTGCTTAAAGTGACTTTAAAGAGAATGAGACGATGCAAAATGAGGTTTAGAAGGTGCTTAAAGTGACTTTAAAGAGAGATGAGACGATGCAAAATGAGGTTTAGAAGGTGCTTAAGGTGACTTTAAAGAGAATGAGACGATGCAAAATGGTGTTTAGAAGGTGCTTAAGGTGACTTTAAAAGAGAATGAGACGATGCAAAATGGTGTTTAGAAGGTGCTTAAGGTGACTTTAAAGAGAATGAGACGATGCAAAATGAGGTTTAGAAGGTGCTTAAAGTGACTTTAAAGAGAATGAGACGATGCAAAAATGGTGTTTATAAGGTGCTTAAAGTGACTTTAAAGAGAATGAGACGATGCAAAATGGTGTTTAGAAGGTGCTTAAGGTGACTTTAAAGAGAATGAGACGATGCAAAATGGTGTTTAGAAGGTGCTTAAGGTGACTTTAAAGAGAATGAGACGATGCAAAATGGTATTTAGAAGGTGCTTAAGGTGACTTTAAAGAGAATGAGACGATGCAAAAATGGTGTTTAGAAGGTGCTTAAGGTGACTTTAAAGAGAATGAGACGATGCAAAATGAGGTTTAGAAGGTGCTTAAGGTGACTTTAAAGAGAATGAGACGATGCAAAATGGTGTTTAGAAGGTGCTTAAGGTGACTTTAAAGAGAATGAGACGATGCAAAATGGTGTTTAGAAGGTGCTTAAAGTGACTTTAAAGAGAATGAGACGATGCAAAATGAGGTTTAGAAGGTGCTTAAGGTGACTTTAAAGAGAATGAGACGATGCAAAATGGTGTTTAGAAGGTGCTTAAAGTGACTTTAAAGAGAATGAGACGATGCAAAAATGAGGTTTAGAAGGTGCTTAAAGTGACTTTAAAGAGAATGAGACGATGCAAAATGAGGTTTAGAAGGTGCTTAAAGTGACTTTAAAGAGAATGAGACGATGCAAAAATGAGGTTTAGAAGGTGCTTAAGGTGACTTTAAAGATAATGAGACGATGCAAAATGGTGTTTAGAAGGTGCTTAAGGTGACTTTAAAGAGAATGAGACGATGCAAAATGGTGTTTAGAAGGTGCTTAAAGTGACTTTAAAGAGAATGAGGACGATGCAAAATGGTGTTTAGAAGGTGCTTAAAGTGACTTTAAAGAGAATGAGACGATGCAAAATGGTGTTTAGAAGGTGCTTAAAGTGACTTTAAAGAGAATGAGACGATGCAAAATGGTGTTTAGAAGGTGCTTAAAGTGACTTTAAAGAGAATGAGACGATGCAAAATGAGGTTTAGAAGGTGCTTAAGGTGACTTTAAAGAGAATGAGACGATGCAAAATGGTGTTTAGAAGGTGCTTAAGGTGACTTTAAAGAGAATGAGACGATGCAAAATGGTGTTTAGAAGGTGCTTAAGGTGACTTTAAAGAGAATGAGACGATGCAAAATGAGGTTTAGAAGGTGCTTAAGGTGACTTTAAAGAGAATGAGACGATGCAAAATGGTGTTTAGAAGGTGCTTAAGGTGACTTTAAAGAGAATGAGACGATGCAAAAATGGTGTTTAGAAGGTGCTTAAAGTGACTTTAAAGAGAATGAGACGATGCAAAAATGAGGTTTAGAAGGTGCTTAAGGTGACTTTAAAGAGAATGAGACGATGCAAAAATGGTGTTTAGAAGGTGCTTAAAGTGACTTTAAAGAGAATGAGACGATGCAAAATGAGGTTTAGAAGGTGCTTAAAGTGACTTTAAAGAGAATGAGACGATGCAAAATGAGGTTTAGAAGGTGCTTAAGGTGACTTTAAAGAGAATGAGACGATGCAAAATGGTGTTTAGAAGGTGCTTAAGGTGACTTTAAAGAGAATGAGACGATGCAAAATGGTGTTTAGAAGGTGCTTAAGGTGACTTTAAAGAGAATGAGACGATGCAAAATGGTGTTTAGAAGGTGCTTAAAGTGACTTTAAAGAGAATGAGACGATGCAAAATGGTGTTTAGAAGGTGCTTAAGGTGACTTTAAAAGAGAATGAGACGATGCAAAATGGTGTTTAGAAGGTGCTTAAAGTGACTTTAAAGAGAATGAGACGATGCAAAATGGTGTTTAGAAGGTGCTTAAAGTGACTTTAAAGAGAATGAGACGATGCAAAATGGTGTTTAGAAGGTGCTTAAAGTGACTTTAAAGAGAATGAGACGATGCAAAATGAGGTTTAGAAGGTGCTTAAGGTGACTTTAAAGAGAATGAGACGATGCAAAATGGTGTTTAGAAGGTGCTTAAGGTGACTTTAAAGAGAATGAGACGATGCAAAATGAGGTTTAGAAGGTGCTTAAGGTGACTTTAAAGAGAATGAGACGATGCAAAATGGTGTTTAGAAGGTGCTTAAGGTGACTTTAAAGAGAATGAGACGATGCAAAATGGTGTTTAGAAGGTGCTTAAAGTGACTTTAAAGAGAATGAGACGATGCAAAATGAGGTTTAGAAGGTGCTTAAGGTGACTTTAAAGAGAATGAGACGATGCAAAATGGTGTTTAGAAGGTGCTTAAGGTGACTTTAAAGAGAATGAGACGATGCAAAATGGTGTTTAGAAGGTGCTTAAGGTGACTTTAAAGAGAATGAGACGATGCAAAATGGTGTTTAGAAGGTGCTTAAAGTGACTTTAAAGAGAATGAGACGATGCAAAATGGTGTTTAGAAAGTGCTTAAGGTGACTTTAAAGAGAATGAGACGATGCAAAATGGTGTTTAGAAGGTGCTTAAGGTGACTTTAAAGAGAATGAGACGATGCAAAATGGTGTTTAGAAGGTGCTTAAAGTGACTTTAAAGAGAATGAGACGATGCAAAATGGTGTTTAGAAGGTGCTTAAGGTGACTTTAAAGAGAATGAGACGATGCAAAATGGTGTTTAGAAGGTGCTTAAGGTGACTTTAAAGAGAATGAGACGATGCAAAATGAGGTTTAGAAGGTGCTTAAAGTGACTTTAAAGAGAATGAGACGATGCAAAATGAGGTTTAGAAGGTGCTTAAAGTGACTTTAAAGAGAATGAGACGATGCAAAATGGTGTTTAGAAGGTGCTTAAAGTGACTTTAAAGAGAATGAGACGATGCAAAATGGTGTTTAGAAGGTGCTTAAGGTGACTTTAAAGAGAATGAGACGATGCAAAATGAGGTTTAGAAGGTGCTTAAAGTGACTTTAAAGAGAATGAGACGATGCAAAATGAGGTTTAGAAGGTGCTTAAGGTGACTTTAAAGAGAATGAGACGATGCAAAATGGTGTTTAGAAGGTGCTTAAGGTGACTTTAAAGAGAATTAGACGATGCAAAATGGTGTTTAGAAGGTGCTTAAGGTGACTTTAAAGAGAATGAGACGATGCAAAATGGTGTTTAGAAGGTGCTTAAGGTGACTTTAAAGAGAATGAGACGATGCAAAATGGTGTTTAGAAGGTGCTTAAGGTGACTTTAAAGAGAATGAGACGATGCAAAATGAGGTTTAGAAGGTGCTTAAAGTGACTTTAAAGAGAATGAGACGATGCAAAATGAGGTTTAGAAGGTGCTTAAGGTGACTTTAAAGAGAATGAGACGATGCAAAATGGTGTTTAGAAGGTGCTTAAGGTGACTTTAAAGAGAATGAGACGATGCAAAATGGTGTTTAGAAGGTGCTTAAAGTGACTTTAAAGAGAATGAGACGATGCAAAATGGTGTTTAGAAGGTGCTTAAGGTGACTTTAAAGAGAATGAGACGATGCAAAAATGAGGTTTAGAAGGTGCTTAAGGTGACTTTAAAGAGAATGAGACGATGCAAAAATGGTGTTTAGAAGGTGCTTAAAGTGACTTTAAAGAGAATGAGACTATGCAAAATGGTGTTTAGAAGGTGCTTAAGGTGACTTTAAAGAGAATGAGACGATGCAAAATGGTGTTTAGAAGGTGCTTAAGGTGACTTTAAAGAGAATGAGACGATGCAAAATGGTGTTTAGAAGGTGCTTAAAGTGACTTTAAAGAGAATGAGACGATGCAAAATGGTGTTTAGAAGGTGCTTAAGGTGACTTTAAAGAGAATGAGACGATGCAAAATGAGGTTTAGAAGGTGCTTAAGGTGACTTTAAAGAGAATGAGACGATGCAAAATGAGGTTTAGAAGGTGCTTAAAGTGACTTTAAAGAGAATGAGACGATGCAAAATGGTGTTTAGAAGGTGCTTAAGGTGACTTTAAAGAGAATGAGACGATGCAAAATGGTGTTTAGAAGGTGCTTAAAGTGACTTTAAAGAGAATGAGACGATGCAAAATGAGGTTTAGAAGGTGCTTAAGGTGACTTTAAAGAGAATGAGACGATGCAAAATGGTGTTTAGAAGGTGCTTAAGGTGACTTTAAAGAGAATGAGACGATGCAAAATGAGGTTTAGAAGGTGCTTAAGGTGACTTTAAAGAGAATGAGACGATGCAAAATGAGGTTTAGAAGGTGCTTAAAGTGACTTTAAAGAGAATGAGACGATGCAAAATGGTGTTTAGAAGGTGCTTAAGGTGACTTTAAAGAGAATGAGACGATGCAAAATGAGGTTTAGAAGGTGCTTAAGGTGACTTTAAAGAGAATGAGACGATGCAAAATGGTGTTTAGAAGGTGCTTAAGGTGACTTTAAAGAGAATGAGACGATGCAAAATGAGGTTTAGAAGGTGCTTAAGGTGACTTTAAAGAGAATGAGACGATGCAAAATGAGGTTTAGAAGGTGCTTAAAGTGACTTTAAAAGAGAATGAGACGATGCAAAATGAGGTTTAGAAGGTGCTTAAAGTGACTTTAAAGAGAATGAGACGATGCAAAATGAGGTTTAGAAGGTGCTTAAGGTGACTTTAAAGAGAATGAGACGATGCAAAATGAGGTTTAGAAGGTGATTAAGGTGACTTTAAAGAGAATGAGACGATGCAAAATGGTGTTTAGAAGGTGCTTAAGGTGACTTTAAAGAGAATGAGACGATGCAAAATGAGGTTTAGAAGGTGCTTAAGGTGACTTTAAAGAGAATGAGACGATGCAAAATGGTGTTTAGAAGGTGCTTAAGGTGACTTTAAAGAGAATGAGACGATGCAAAATGAGGTTTAGAAGGTGCTTAAGGTGACTTTAAAGAGAATGAGACGATGCAAAATGAGGTTTAGAAGGTGCTTAAAGTGACTTTAAAGAGAATGAGACGATGCAAAATGAGGTTTAGAAGGTGCTTAAAGAGACTTTAAAGAGAATGAGACGATGCAAAAATGGTGTTTAGAAGGTGCTTAAGGTGACTTTAAAGAGAATGAGGACGATGCAAAAATGGTGTTTAGAAGGTGCTTAAGGTGACTTTAAAGAGAATGAGACGATGCAAAATGGTGTTTTAGAAGGTGCTTAAGGTGACTTTAAAGAGAATGAGACGATGCAAAATGGTGTTTAGAAGGTGCTTAAGGGTGACTTTAAAGAGAATGAGACGATGCAAAATGGTGTTTAGAAGGTGCTTAAGGTGACTTTAAAGAGAATGAGACGATGCAAAATGAGGTTTAGAAGGTGCTTAAGGTGACTTTAAAGAGAATGAGACGATGCAAAAATGAGGTTTAGAAGGTGCTTAAGGTGACTTTTAAGAGAATGAGACGATGCAAAATGAGGTTTAGAAGGTGCTTAAGGTGACTTTAAAGAGAATGAGACGATGCAAAATGGTATTTAGAAGGTGCTTAAGGTGACTTTAAAGAGAATGAGACGATGCAAAATGGTGTTTAGAAGGTGCTTAAGGTGACTTTAAAGAGAATGAGACGATGCAAAATGAGGTTTAGAAGGTGCTTAAGGTGACTTTAAAGAGAATGAGACGATGCAAAATGGTGTTTAGAAGGTGCTTAAAGTGACTTTAAAGAGAATGAGACGATGCAAAATGAGGTTTAGAAGGTGCTTAAGGTGACTTTAAAGAGAATGAGACGATGCAAAATGAGGTTTAGAAGGTGCTTAAGGTGACTTTAAAGAGAATGAGACGATGCAAAAATGGTGTTTAGAAGGTGCTTAAGGTGACTTTAAAGAGAATGAGACGATGCAAAATGAGGTTTAGAAGGTGCTTAAGGTGACTTTAAAGAGAATGAGACGATGCAAAATGAGGTTTAGAAGGTGCTTAAAGTGACTTTAAAGAGAATGAGACGATGCAAAATGAGGTTTAGAAGGTGCTTAAAGTGACTTTAAAGAGAATGAGACGATGCAAAATGAGGTTTAGAAGGTGCTTAAGGTGACTTTAAAGAGAATGAGACGATGCAAAATGAGGTTTAGAAGGTGCTTAAGGTGACTTTAAAGAGAATGAGACGATGCAAAAATGGTGTTTAGAAGGTGCTTAAGGTGACTTTAAAGAGAATGAGACGATGCAAAATGAGGTTTTGCAAAATGGTGTTTAGAAGGTGCTTAAGGTGACTTTAAAGAGAATGAGACGATGCAAAATGGTGTTTAGAAGGTGCTTAAAGTGACTTTAAAGAGAATGAGACGATGCAAAATGAGGTTTAGAAGGTGCTTAAGGTGACTTTAAAGAGAATGAGACGATGCAAAATGGTGTTTAGAAGGTGCTTAAAGTGACTTTAAAGAGAATGAGACGATGCAAAATGAGGTTTAGAAGGTGCTTAAGGTGACTTTAAAGAGAATGAGACGATGCAAAATGAGGTTTAGAAGGTGCTTAAGGTGACTTTAAAGAGAATGAGACGATGCAAAATGGTGTTTAGAAGGTGCTTAAGGTGACTTTAAAGAGAATGAGACGATGCAAAATGAGGTTTAGAAGGTGCTTAAGGTGACTTTAAAGAGAATGAGACGATGCAAAATGGTGTTTAGAAGGTGCTTAAAGTGACTTTAAAGAGAATGAGACGATGCAAAATGAGGTTTAGAAGGTGCTTAAGGTGACTTTAAAGAGAATGAGACGATGCAAAATGAGGTTTAGAAGGTGCTTAAGGTGACTTTAAAGAGAATGAGACGATGCAAAATGGTGTTTAGAAGGTGCTTAAGGTGACTTTAAAGAGAATGAGACGATGCAAAATGAAGTTTAGAAGGTGCTTAAGGTGACTTTAAAGAGAATGAGACGATGCAAAATGGTGTTTAGAAGGTGCTTAAGGTGACTTTAAAGAGAATGAGACGATGCAAAATGAGGTTTAGAAGGTGCTTAAGGTGACTTTAAAGAGAATGAGACGATGCAAAATGGTGTTTAGAAGGTGCTTAAGGTGACTTTAAAGAGAATGAGACGATGCAAAATGGTGTTTAGAAGGTGCTTAAGGTGACTTTAAAGAGAATGAGACGATGCAAAATGGTGTTTAGAAGGTGCTTAAGGTGACTTTAAAGAGAATGAGACGATGCAAAATGAGGTGTAGAAGGTGCTTAAGGTGACTTTAAAGAGAATGAGACGATGCAAAATGGTGTTTAGAAGGTGCTTAAAGTGACTTTAAAGAGAATGAGACGATGCAAAATGAGGTTTAGAAGGTGCTTAAGGTGACATTAAAGAGAATGAGACGATGCAAAATGGTGTTTAGAAGGTGCTTAAGGTGACTTTAAAGAGAATGAGACGATGCAAAATGAGGTTTAGAAGGTGCTTAAGGTGACTTTAAAGAGAATGAGACGATGCAAAATGGTGTTTAGAAGGTGCTTAAGGTGACTTTAAAGAGAATGAGACGATGCAAAATGGTGTTTAGAAGGTGCTTAAGGTGACTTTAAAGAGAATGAGACGATGCAAAATGAGGTTTAGAAGGTGCTTAAGGTGACTTTAAAGAGAATGAGACGATGCAAAATGGTGTTTAGAAGGTGCTTAAAGTGACTTTAAAGAGAATGAGACGATGCAAAATGAGGTTTAGAAGGTGCTTAAGGTGACTTTAAAGAGAATGAGACGATGCAAAATGAGGTTTAGAAGGTGCTTAAGGTGACTTTAAAGAGAATGAGACGATGCAAAATGGTGTTTAGAAGGTGCTTAAGGTGACTTTAAAGAGAATGAGACGATGCAAAATGAGGTTTAGAAGGTGCTTAAGGTGACTTTAAAGAGAATGAGACGATGCAAAATGGTGTTTAGAAGGTGCTTAAAGTGACTTTAAAGAGAATGAGACGATGCAAAATGAGGTTTAGAAGGTGCTTAAGGTGACTTTAAAGAGAATGAGACGATGCAAAATGAGGTTTAGAAGGTGCTTAAAGTGACTTTAAAGAGAATGAGACGATGCAAAATGAGGTTTAGAAGGTGCTTAAGGTGACTTTAAAGAGAATGAGACGATGCAAAATGAGGTTTAGAAGGTGCTTAAGGTGACTTTAAAGAGAATGAGACGATGCAAAATGGTGTTTAGAAGGTGCTTAAGGTGACTTTAAAGAGAATGAGACGATGCAAAATGAGGTTTAGAAGGTGCTTAAGGTGACTTTAAAGAGAATGAGACGATGCAAAATGGTGTTTAGAAGGTGCTTAAGGTGACTTTAAAGAGAATGAGACGATGCAAAATGGTGTTTAGAAGGTGCTTAAAGTGACTTTAAAGAGAATGAGACGATGCAAAATGGTGTTTAGAAGGTGCTTAAGGTGACTTTAAAGAGAATGAGACGATGCAAAATGAGGTTTAGAAGGTGCTTAAAGTGACTTTAAAGAGAATGAGACGATGCAAAATGAGGTTTAGAAGGTGCTTAAGGTGACTTTAAAGAGAATGAGACGATGCAAAATGAGGTTTAGAAGGTGCTTAAGGTGACTTTAAAGAGAATGAGACGATGCAAAATGAGGTTTAGAAGGTGCTTAAGGTGACTTTAAAGAGAATGAGACGATGCAAAATGGTGTTTAGAAGGTGCTTAAGGTGACTTTAAAGAGAATGAGACGATGCAAAATGAGGTTTAGAAGGTGCTTAAGGTGACTTTAAAGAGAATGAGACGATGCAAAATGGTGTTTAGAAGGTGCTTAAGGTGACTTTAAAGAGAATGAGACGATGCAAAATGGTGTTTAGAAGGTGCTTAAAGTGACTTTAAAGAGAATGAGACGATGCAAAATGAGGTTTAGAAGGTGCTTAAGGTGACTTTAAAGAGAATGAGACGATGCAAAATGGTGTTTAGAAGGTGCTTAAAGTGACTTTAAAGAGAATGAGACGATGCAAAATGAGGTTTAGAAGGTGCTTAAGGAGACTTTAAAGAGAATGAGACGATGCAAAATGAGGTTTAGAAGGTGCTTAAGGTGACTTTAAAGAGAATGAGACGATGCAAAATGGTGTTTAGAAGGTGCTTAAGGTGACTTTAAAGAGAATGAGACGATGCAAAATGAGGTTTAGAAGGTGCTTAAGGTGACTTTAAAGAGAATGAGACGATGCAAAATGGTGTTTAGAAGGTGCTTAAAGTGACTTTAAAGAGAATGAGACGATGCAAAATGAGGTTTAGAAGGTGCTTAAGGTGACTTTAAAGAGAATGAGACGATGCAAAATGAGGTTTAGAAGGTGCTTAAGGTGACTTTAAAGAGAATGAGACGATGCAAAATGGTGTTTAGAAGGTGCTTAAAGTGACTTTAAAGAGAATGAGACGATGCAAAATGAGGTTTAGAAGGTGCTTAAGGTGACTTTAAAGAGAATGAGACGATGCAAAATGGTGTTTAGAAGGTGCTTAAAGTGACTTTAAAGAGACG
>NW_026689931.1:0-44796 GCF_943734765.1 Anopheles ziemanni | reverse complement strand
AGTGACTTTAAAGAGAATGAGACGATGCAAAATGGTGTTTAGAAGGTGCTTAAGGTGACTTGAAAGAGAATGAGACGATGCAAAATGGTGTTTAGAAGGTGCTTAAGGTGACTTTAAAGAGAATGAGACGATGCAAAATGGTGTTTAGAAGGTGCTTAAAGTGACTTTAAAGAGAATGAGACGATGCAAAATGAGGTTTAGAAGGTGCTTAAAGTGACTTTAAAGAGAATGAGACGATGCAAAATGGTGTTTAGAAGGTGCTTAAAGTGACTTTAAAGAGAATGAGACGATGCAAAATGGTGTTTAGAAGGTGCTTAAAGTGACTTTAAAGAGAATGAGACGATGCAAAATGGTGTTTAGAAGGTGCTTAAAGTGACTTTAAAGAGAATGAGACGATGCAAAATGAGGTTTAGAAGGTGCTTAAAGTGACTTTAAAGAGAATGAGACGATGCAAAATGAGGTTTAGAAGGTGCTTAAAGTGACTTTAAAGAGAATGAGACGATGCAAAATGAGGTTTAGAAGGTGCTTAAAGTGACTTTAAAGAGAATGAGACGATGCAAAATGAGGTTTAGAAGGTGCTTAAGGTGACTTTAAAGAGAATGAGACGATGCAAAATGAGGTTTAGAAGGTGCTTAAAGTGACTTTAAAGAGAATGAGACGATGCAAAATGAGGTTTAGAAGGTGCTTAAAGTGACTTTAAAGAGAATGAGACGATGCAAAATGGTGTTTAGAAGGTGCTTAAGGTGACTTTAAAGAGAATGAGACGATGCAAAATGAGGTTTAGAAGGTGCTTAAAGTGACTTTAAAGAGAATGAGACGATGCAAAATGAGGTTTAGAAGGTGCTTAAAGTGACTTTAAAGAGAATGAGACGATGCAAAATGAGGTTTAGAAGGTGCTTAAAGTGACTTTAAAGAGAATGAGACGATGCAAAATGGTGTTTAGAAGGTGCTTAAGGTGACTTTAAAGAGAATGAGACGATGCAAAATGGTGTTTAGAAGGTGCTTAAGGTGACTTTAAAGAGAATGAGACGATGCAAAATGGTGTTTAGAAGGTGCTTAAGGTGACTTTAAAGAAAATGAGACGATGCAAAATGAGGTTTAGAAGGTGCTTAAGGTGACTTTAAAGAGAATGAGACGATGCAAAATGAGGTTTAGAAGGTGCTTAAAGTGACTTTAAATAGAATGAGACGATGCAAAATGAGGTTTAGAAGGTGCTTAAAGTGACTTTAAAGAGAATGAGACGATGCAAAATGAGGTTTAGAAGGTGCTTAAAGTGACTTTAAAGAGAATGAGACGATGCAAAATGAGGTTTAGAAGGTGCTTAAGGTGACTTTAAAGAGAATGAGACGATGCAAAATGAGGTTTAGAAGGTGCTTAAAGTGACTTTAAAGAGAATGAGACGATGCAAAATGGTGTTTAAAAGGTGCTTAAAGTGACTTTAAAGAGAATGAGACGATGCAAAATGGTGTTTAGAAGGTGCTTAAGGTGACTTTAAAGAGAATGAGACGATGCAAAATGAGGTTTAGAAGGTGCTTAAGGTGACTTTAAAGAGAATGAGACGATGCAAAATGGTGTTTAGAAGGTGCTTAAGGTGACTTTAAAGAGAATGAGACGATGCAAAATGGTGTTTAGAAGGTGCTTAAGGTGACTTTAAAGAGAATGAGACGATGCAAAATGAGGTTTAGAAGGTGCTTAAAGTGACTTTAAAGAGAATGAGACGATGCAAAATGGTGTTTAGAAGGTGCTTAAAGTGACTTTAAAGAGAATGAGACGATGCAAAATGGTGTTTAGAAGGTGCTTAAAGTGACTTTAAAGAGAATGAGACGATGCAAAATGGTGTTTAGAAGGTGCTTAAGGTGACTTTAAAGAGAATGAGACGATGCAAAATGAGGTTTAGAAGGTGCTTAAAGTGACTTTAAAGAGAATGAGACGATGCAAAATGAGGTTTAGAAGGTGCTTAAAGTGACTTTAAAGAGAATGAGACGATGCAAAATGAGGTTTAGAAGGTGCTTAAAGTGACTTTAAAGAGAATGAGACGATGCAAAATGGTGTTTAGAAGGTGCTTAAGGTGACTTTAAAGAGAATGAGACGATGCAAAATGAGGTTTAGAAGGTGCTTAAAGTGACTTTAAAGAGAATGAGACGATGCAAAATGAGGTTTAGAAGGTGCTTAAGGTGACTTTAAAGAGAATGAGACGATGCAAAATGGTGTTTAGAAGGTGCTTAAGGTGACTTTAAAGAGAATGAGACGATGCAAAATGAGGTTTAGAAGGTGCTTAAAGTGACTTTAAAGAGAATGAGACGATGCAAAATGGTGTTTAGAAGGTGCTTAAAGTGACTTTAAAGAGAATGAGACGATGCAAAATGGTGTTTAGAAGGTGCTTAAAGTGACTTTAAAGAGAATGAGACGATGCAAAATGGTGTTTAGAAGGTGCTTAAAGTGACTTTAAAGAGAATGAGACGATGCAAAATGGTGTTTAGAAGGTGCTTAAGGTGACTTTAAAGAGAATGAGACGATGCAAAATGAGGTTTAGAAGGTGCTTAAAGTGACTTTAAAGAGAATGAGACGATGCAAAATGAGGTTTAGAAGGTGCTTAAAGTGACTTTAAAGAGAATGAGACGATGCAAAATGAGGTTTAGAAGGTGCTTAAAGTGACTTTAAAGAGAATGAGACGATGCAAAATGGTGTTTAGAAGGTGCTTAAGGTGACTTTAAAGAGAATGAGACGATGCAAAATGAGGTTTAGAAGGTGCTTAAAGTGACTTTAAAGAAAATGAGACGATGCAAAATGAGGTTTAGAAGGTGCTTAAGGTGACTTTAAAGAGAATGAGACGATGCAAAATGAGGTTTAGAAGGTGCTTAAAGTGACTTTAAATAGAATGAGACGATGCAAAATGAGGTTTAGAAGGTGCTTAAAGTGACTTTAAAGAGAATGAGACGATGCAAAATGAGGTTTAGAAGGTGCTTAAAGTGACTTTAAAGAGAATGAGACGATGCAAAATGAGGTTTAGAAGGTGCTTAAGGTGACTTTAAAGAGAATGAGACGATGCAAAATGAGGTTTAGAAGGTGCTTAAAGTGACTTTAAAGAGAATGAGACGATGCAAAATGGTGTTTAGAAGGTGCTTAAAGTGACTTTAAAGAGAATGAGACGATGCAAAATGGTGTTTAGAAGGTGCTTAAGGTGACTTTAAAGAGAATGAGACGATGCAAAATGAGGTTTAGAAGGTGCTTAAGGTGACTTTAAAGAGAATGAGACGATGCAAAATGGTGTTTAGAAGGTGCTTAAGGTGACTTTAAAGAGAATGAGACGATGCAAAATGGTGTTTAGAAGGTGCTTAAGGTGACTTTAAAGAGAATGAGACGATGCAAAATGAGGTTTAGAAGGTGCTTAAAGTGACTTTAAAGAGAATGAGACGATGCAAAATGGTGTTTAGAAGGTGCTTAAAGTGACTTTAAAGAGAATGAGACGATGCAAAATGGTGTTTAGAAGGTGCTTAAAGTGACTTTAAAGAGAATGAGACGATGCAAAATGGTGTTTAGAAGGTGCTTAAGGTGACTTTAAAGAGAATGAGACGATGCAAAATGAGGTTTAGAAGGTGCTTAAAGTGACTTTAAAGAGAATGAGACGATGCAAAATGAGGTTTAGAAGGTGCTTAAAGTGACTTTAAAGAGAATGAGACGATGCAAAATGAGGTTTAGAAGGTGCTTAAAGTGACTTTAAAGAGAATGAGACGATGCAAAATGGTGTTTAGAAGGTGCTTAAGGTGACTTTAAAGAGAATGAGACGATGCAAAATGAGGTTTAGAAGGTGCTTAAAGTGACTTTAAAGAGAATGAGACGATGCAAAATGAGGTTTAGAAGGTGCTTAAAGTGACTTTAAAGAGAATGAGACGATGCAAAATGAGGTTTAGAAGGTGCTTAAAGTGACTTTAAAGAGAATGAGACGATGCAAAATGGTGTTTAGAAGGTGCTTAAAGTGACTTTAAAGAGAATGAGACGATGCAAAATGGTGTTTAGAAGGTGCTTAAGGTGACTTTAAAGAGAATGAGACGATGCAAAATGAGGTTTAGAAGGTGCTTAAGGTGACTTTAAAGAGAATGAGACGATGCAAAATGAGGTTTAGAAGGTGCTTAAGGTGACTTTAAAGAGAATGAGACGATGCAAAATGGTGTTTAGAAGGTGCTTAAGGTGACTTTAAAGAGAATGAGACGATGCAAAATGAGGTTTAGAAGGTGCTTAAAGTGACTTTAAAGAGAATGAGACGATGCAAAATGAGGTTTAGAAGGTGCTTAAAGTGACTTTAAAGAGAATGAGACGATGCAAAATGGTGTTTAGAAGGTGCTTAAAGTGACTTTAAAGAGAATGAGACGATGCAAAATGAGGTTTAGAAGGTGCTTAAAGTGACTTTAAAGAGAATGAGACGATGCAAAATGAGGTTTAGAAGGTGCTTAAAGTGACTTTAAAGAGAATGAGACGATGCAAAATGGTGTTTAGAAGGTGCTTAAGGTGACTTTAAAGAGAATGAGACGATGCAAAATGAGGTTTAGAAGGTGCTTAAAGTGACTTTAAAGAGAATGAGACGATGCAAAATGGTGTTTAGAAGGTGCTTAAGGTGACTTTAAAGAGAATGAGACGATGCAAAATGGTGTTTAGAAGGTGCTTAAAGTGACTTTAAAGAGAATGAGACGATGCAAAATGAGGTTTAGAAGGTGCTTAAAGTGACTTTAAAGAGAATGAGACGATGCAAAATGGTGTTTAGAAGGTGCTTAAAGTGACTTTAAAGAGAATGAGACGATGCAAAATGGTGTTTAGAAGGTGCTTAAGGTGACTTTAAAGAGAATGAGACGATGCAAAACGAGGTTTAGAAGGTGCTTAAAGTGACTTTAAAGAGAATGAGACGATGCAAAATGGTGTTTAGAAGGTGCTTAAAGTGACTTTAAAGAGAATGAGACGATGCAAAATGAGGTTTAGAAGGTGCTTAAGGTGACTTTAAAGAGAATGAGACGATGCAAAATGGTGTTTAGAAGGTGCTTAAAGTGACTTTAAAGAGAATGAGACGATGCAAAATGGTGTTTAGAAGGTGCTTAAGGTGACTTTAAAGAGAATGAGACGATGCAAAATGAGGTTTAGAAGGTGCTTAAAGTGACTTTAAAGAGAATGAGACGATGCAAAATGAGGTTTAGAAGGTGCTTAAAGTGACTTTAAAGAGAATGAGACGATGCAAAATGATGTTTAGAAGGTGCTTAAGGTGACTTTAAAGAGAATGAGACGATGCAAAATGAGGTTTAGAAGGTGCTTAAAGTGACTTTAAAGAGAATGAGACGATGCAAAATGGTGTTTAGAAGGTGCTTAAAGTGACTTTAAAGAGAATGAGACGATGCAAAATGAGGTTTAGAAGGTGCTTAAAGTGACTTTAAAGAGAATGAGACGATGCAAAATGGTGTTTAGAAGGTGCTTAAAGTGACTTTAAAGAGAATGAGACGATGCAAAATGAGGTTTAGAAGGTGCTTAAAGTGACTTTAAAGAGAATGAGACGATGCAAAATGGTGTTTAGAAGGTGCTTAAAGTGACTTTAAAGAGAATGAGACGATGCAAAATGAGGTTTAGAAGGTGCTTAAGGTGACTTTAAAGAGAATGAGACGATGCAAAATGAGGTTTAGAAGGTGCTTAAAGTGACTTTAAAGAGAATGAGACGATGCAAAATGGTGTTTAGAAGGTGCTTAAAGTGACTTTAAAGAGAATGAGACGATGCAAAATGAGGTTTAGAAGGTGCTTAAAGTGACTTTAAAGAGAATGAGACGATGCAAAATGGTGTTTAGAAGGTGCTTAAGGTGACTTTAAAGAGAATGAGACGATGCAAAATGAGGTTTAGAAGGTGCTTAAAGTGACTTTAAAGAGAATGAGACGATGCAAAATGGTGTTTAGAAGGTGCTTAAGGTGACTTTAAAGAGAATGAGACGATGCAAAATGAGGTTTAGAAGGTGCTTAAAGTGACTTTAAAGAGAATGAGACGATGCAAAATGGTGTTTAGAAGGTGCTTAAGGTGACTTTAAAGAGAATGAGACGATGCAAAATGAGGTTTAGAAGGTGCTTAAAGTGACTTTAAAGAGAATGAGACGATGCAAAATGGTGTTTAGAAGGTGCTTAAGGTGACTTTAAAGAGAATGAGACGATGCAAAATGAGGTTTAGAAGGTGCTTAAAGTGACTTTAAAGAGAATGAGACGATGCAAAATGGTGTTTAGAAGGTGCTTAAAGTGACTTTAAAGAGAATGAGACGATGCAAAATGAGGTTTAGAAGGTGCTTAAAGTGACTTTAAAGAGAATGAGACGATGCAAAATGAGGTTTAGAAGGTGCTTAAAGTGACTTTAAAGAGAATGAGACGATGCAAAATGGTGTTTAGAAGGTGCTTAAAGTGACTTTAAAGAGAATGAGACGATGCAAAATGGTGTTTAGAAGGTGCTTAAAGTGACTTTAAAGAGAATGAGACGATGCAAAATGGTGTTTAGAAGGTGCTTAAGGTGACTTTAAAGAGAATGAGACGATGCAAAATGGTGTTTAGAAGGTGCTTAAAGTGACTTTAAAGAGAATGAGACGATGCAAAATGAGGTTTAGAAGGTGCTTAAAGTGACTTTAAAGAGAATGAGACGATGCAAAATGGTGTTTAGAAGGTGCTTAAGGTGACTTTAAAGAGAATGAGACGATGCAAAATGGTGTTTAGATGGTGCTTAAGGTGACTTTAAAGAGAATGAGACGATGCAAAATGAGGTTTAGAAGGTGCTTAAAGTGACTTTAAAGAGAATGAGACGATGCAAAATGGTGTTTAGAAGGTGCTTAAGGTGACTTTAAAGAGAATGAGACGATGCAAAATGGTGTTTAGAAGGTGCTTAAGGTGACTTTAAAGAGAATGAGACGATGCAAAATGAGGTTTAGAAGGTGCTTAAAGTGACTTTAAAGAGAATGAGACGATGCAAAATGGTCTTTAGAAGGTGCTTAAAGTGACTTTAAAGAGAATGAGACGATGCAAAATGGTGTTTAGAAGGTGCTTAAGGTGACTTTAAAGAGAATGAGACGATGCAAAATGAGGTTTAGAAGGTGCTTAAAGTGACTTTAAAGAGAATGAGACGATGCAAAATGAGGTTTAGAAGGTGCTTAAAGTGACTTTAAAGAGAATGAGACGATGCAAAATGGTGTTTAGAAGGTGCTTAAAGTGACTTTAAAGAGAATGAGACGATGCAAAATGAGGTTTAGAAGGTGCTTAAGGTGACTTTAAAGAGAATGAGACGATGCAAAATGGTGTTTAGAAGGTGCTTAAAGTGACTTTAAAGAGAATGAGACGATGCAAAATGAGGTTTAGAAGGTGCTTAAAGTGACTTTAAAGAGAATGAGACGATGCAAAATGGTGTTTAGAAGGTGCTTAAGGTGACTTTAAAGAGAAAGAGACGATGCAAAATGAGGTTTAGAAGGTGCTTAAAGTGACTTTAAAGAGAATGAGACGATGCAAAATGAGGTTTAGAAGGTGCTTAAAGTGACTTTAAAGAGAATGAGACGATGCAAAATGAGGTTTAGAAGGTGCTTAAAGTGACTTTAAAGAGAATGAGACGATGCAAAATGAGGTTTAGAAGGTGCTTAAAGTGACTTTAAAGAGAATGAGACGATGCAAAATGGTGTTTAGAAGGTGCTTAAAGTGACTTGAAAGAGAATGAGACGATGCAAAATGAGGTTTAGAAGGTGCTTAAGGTGACTTTAAAGAGAATGAGACGATGCAAAATGGTGTTTAGAAGGTGCTTAAGGTGACTTTAAAGAGAATGAGACGATGCAAAATGGTGTTTAGAATTTGCTTAAGGTGACTTTAAAGAGAATGAGACGATGCAAAATGAGGTTTAGAAGGTGCTTAAAGTGACTTTAAAGAGAATGAGACGATGCAAAATGGTGTTTAGAAGGTGCTTAAGGTGACTTTAAAGAGAATGAGACGATGCAAAATGGTGTTTAGAAGGTGCTTAAGGTGACTTTAAAGAGAATGAGACGATGCAAAATGAGGTTTAGAAGGTGCTTAAGGTGACTTTAAAGAGAATGAGACGATGCAAAATGGTGTTTAGAAGGTGCTTAAAGTGACTTTAAAGAGAATGAGACGATGCAAAATGAGGTTTAGAAGGTGCTTAAAGTGACTTTAAAGAGAATGAGACGATGCAAAATGAGGTTTAGAAGGTGCTTAAAGTGACTTTAAAGAGAATGAGACGATGCAAAATGAGGTTTAGAAGGTGCTTAAAGTGACTTTAAAGAGAATGAGACGATGCAAAATGGTGTTTAGAAGGTGCTTAAGGTGACTTTAAAGAGAATGAGACGATGCAAAATGAGGTTTAGAAGGTGCTTAAAGTGACTTTAAAGAGAATGAGACGATGCAAAATGAGGTTTAGAAGGTGCTTAAAGTGACTTTAAAGAGAATGAGACGATGCAAAATGGTGTTTAGAAGGTGCTTAAAGTGACTCTAAAGAGAATGAGACGATGCAAAATGGTGTTTAGAAGGTGCTTAAAGTGACTTTAAAGAGAATGAGACGATGCAAAATGGTGTTTAGAAGGTGCTTAAAGTGACTTTAAAGAGAATGAGACGATGCAAAATGGTGTTTAGAAGGTGCTTAAGGTGACTTTAAAGAGAATGAGACGATGCAAAATGAGGTTTAGAAGGTGCTTAAAGTGACTTTAAAGAGAATGAGACGATGCAAAATGGTGTTTAGAAGGTGCTTAAGGTGACTTTAAAGAGAATGAGACGATGCAAAATGAGGTTTAGAAGGTGCTTAAGGTGACTTTAAAGAGAATGAGACGATGCAAAATGAGGTTTAGAAGGTGCTTAAGGTGACTTTAAAGAGAATGAGACGATGCAAAATGAGGTTTAGAAGGTGCTTAAAGTGACTTTAAAGAGAATGAGACGATGCAAAATGAGGTTTAGAAGGTGCTTAAAGTGACTTTAAAGTGAATGAGACGATGCAAAATGGTGTTTAGAAGGTGCTTAAAGTGACTTTAAAGAGAATGAGACGATGCAAAATGAGGTTTAGAAGGTGCTTAAAGTGACTTTAAAGAGAATGAGACGATGCAAAATGGTGTTTAGAAGGTGCTTAAAGTGACTTTAAAGAGAATGAGACGATGCAAAATGAGGTTTAGAAGGTGCTTAAAGTGACTTTAAAGAGAATGAGACGATGCAAAATGGTGTTTAGAAGGTGCTTAAAGTGACTTTAAAGAGAATGAGACGATGCAAAATGGTGTTTAGAAGGTGCTTAAGGTGACTTTAAAGAGAATGAGACGATGCAAAATGAGGTTTAGAAGGTGCTTAAAGTGACTTTAAAGAGAATGAGACGATGCAAAATGGTGTTTAGAAGGTGCTTAAAGTGACTTTAAAGAGAATGAGACGATGCAAAATGGTGTTTAGAAGGTGCTTAAAGTGACTTTAAAGAGAATGAGACGATGCAAAATGGTGTTTAGAAGGTGCTTAAAGTGACTTTAAAGAGAATGAGACGATGCAAAATGAGGTTTAGAAGGTGCTTAAAGTGACTTTAAAGAGAATGAGACGATGCAAAATGGTGTTTAGAAGGTGCTTAAGGTGACTTTAAAGAGAATGAGACGATGCAAAATGGTGTTTAGAAGGTGCTTAAGGTGACTTTAATGAGAATGAGACGATGCAAAATGAGGTTTAGAAGGTGCTTAAGGTGACTTTAAAGAGAATGAGACGATGCAAAATGAGGTTTAGAAGGTGCTTAAGGAGACTTTAAAGAGAATGAGACGATGCAAAATGGTGTTTAGAAGGTGCTTAAGGTGACTTTAAAGAGAATGAGACGATGCAAAATGGTGTTTAGAAGGTGCTTAAGGTGACTTTAAAGAGAATGAGACGATGCAAAATGGTGTTTAGAAGGTGCTTAAGGTGACTTTAAAGAGAATGAGACGATGCAAAATGGTGTTTAGAAGGTGCTTAAGGTGACTTTAAAGAGAATGAGACGATGCAAAATGAGGTTTAGAAGGTGCTTAAAGTGACTTTAAAGAGAATGAGACGATGCAAAATGGTGTTTGGAAGGTGCTTAAAGTGACTTTAAAGAGAATGAGACGATGCAAAATGAGGTTTAGAAGGTGCTTAAGGTGACTTTAAAGAGAATGAGACGATGCAAAATGAGGTTTAGAAGGTGCTTAAAGTGACTTTAAAGAGAATGAGACGATGCAAAATGAGGTTTAGAAGGTGCTTAAAGTGACTTTAAAGAGAATGAGACGATGCAAAATGAGGTTTAGAAGGTGCTTAAAGTGACTTTAAAGAGAATGAGACGATGCAAAATGGTGTTTAGAAGGTGCTTAAAGTGACTTTAAAGAGAATGAGACGATGCAAAATGAGGTTTAGAAGGTGCTTAAGGTGACTTTAAAGAGAATGAGACGATGCAAAATGAGGTTTAGAAGGTGCTTAAAGTGACTTTAAAGAGAATGAGACGATGCAAAATGGTGTTTAGAAGATGCTTAAGGTGACTTTAAAGAGAATGAGACGATGCAAAATGAGGTTTAGAAGGTGCTTAAAGTGACTTTAAAGAGAATGAGACGATGCAAAATGGTGTTTAGAAGGTGCATCGTCTCATTCTCTTTAAAGTCACTTTAAGCACCTTCTAAACCTCATTTTGCATCGTCTCATTCTCTTTAAAGTCACTTTAAGCACCTTCTAAACCTCATTTTGCATCGTCTCATTCTCTTTAAAGTCACTTTAAGCACCTTCTAAACACCATTTTGCATCGTCTCATTCTCTTTAAAGTCACTTTAAGCACCTTCTAAACACCATTTTGCATCGTCTCATTCTCTTTAAAGTCACTTTAAGCACCTTCTAAACCTCATTTTGCATCGTCTCATTCTCTTTAAAGTCACCTTAAGCACCTTCTAAACACCATTTTGCATCGTCTCATTCTCTTTAAAGTCACTTTAAGCACCTTCTAAACCTCATTTTGCATCGTCTCATTCTCTTTAAAGTCACTTTAAGCACCTTCTAAACACCATTTTGCATCGTCTCATTCTCTTTAAAGTCACTTTAAGCACCTTCTAAACCTCATTTTGCATCGTCTCATTCTCTTTAAAGTCACTTTAAGCACCTTCTAAGCACCATTTTGCACCGTCTCATTCTCTTTACAGTCACTTTAAGCACCTTCTAAACCTCATTTTGCATCGTCTCATTCTCTTTAAAGTCACCTTAAGCACCTTCTAAACACCATTTTGCATCGTCTCATTCTCTTTAAAGTCACTTTAAGCACCTTCTAAACACCATTTTGCATCGTCTCATTCTCTTTAAAGTCACTTTAAGCACCTTCTAAACCTCATTTTGCATCGTCTCATTCTCTTTAAAGTCACTTTAAGCACCTTCTAAACCTCATTTTGCATCGTCTCATTCTCTTTAAAGTCACCTTAAGCACCTTCTAAACACCATTTTGCATCGTCTCATTCTCTTTAAAGTCACTTTAAGCACCTTCTAAACCTCATTTTGCATCGTCTCATTCTCTTTAAAGTCACCTTAAGCACCTTCTAAACACCATTTTGCATCGTCTCATTCTCTTTAAAGTCACTTTAAGCACCTTCTAAACACCATTTTGCATCGTCTCATTCTCTTTAAAGTCACTTTAAGCACCTTCTAAACCTCATTTTGCATCGTCTCATTCTCTTTAAAGTCACCTTAAGCACCTTCTAAACACCATTTTGCATCGTCTCATTCTCTTTAAAGTCACTTTAAGCACCTTCTAAACCTCATTTTGCATCGTCTCATTCTCTTTAAAGTCACCTTAAGCACCTTCTAAACCTCATTTTGCATCGTCTCATTCTCTTTAAAGTCACCTTAAGCACCTTCTAAACACCATTTTGCATCGTCTCATTCTCTTTAAAGTCACTTTAAGCACCTTCTAAACCTCATTTTGCATCGTCTCATTCTCTTTAAAGTCACCTTAAGCACCTTCTAAACACCATTTTGCATCGTCTCATTCTCTTTAAAGTCACTTTAAGCACCTTCTAAACACCATTTTGCATCGTCTCATTCTCTTTAAAGTCACTTTAAGCACCTTCTAAACCTCATTTTGCATCGTCTCATTCTCTTTAAAGTCACTTTAAGCACCTTCTAAACACCATTTTGCATCGTCTCATTCTCTTTAAAGTCACCTTAAGCACCTTCTAAACACCATTTTGCATCGTCTCATTCTCTTTAAAGTCACTTTAAGCACCTTCTAAACACCATTTTGCATCGTCTCATTCTCTTTAAAGTCACTTTAAGCACCTTCTAAACCTCATTTTGCATCGTCTCATTCTCTTTAAAGTCACCTTAAGCACCTTCTAAACACCATTTTGCATCGTCTCATTCTCTTTAAAGTCACTTTAAGCACCTTCTAAACCTCATTTTGCATCGTCTCATTCTCTTTAAAGTCACCTTAAGCACCTTCTAAACCTCATTTTGCATCGTCTCATTCTCTTTAAAGTCACCTTAAGCACCTTCTAAACACCATTTTGCATCGTCTCATTCTCTTTAAAGTCACTTTAAGCACCTTCTAAACCTCATTTTGCATCGTCTCATTCTCTTTAAAGTCACCTTAAGCACCTTCTAAACACCATTTTGCATCGTCTCATTCTCTTTAAAGTCACTTTAAGCACCTTCTAAACACCATTTTGCATCGTCTCATTCTCTTTAAAGTCACTTTAAGCACCTTCTAAACCTCATTTTGCATCGTCTCATTCTCTTTAAAGTCACTTTAAGCACCTTCTAAACACCATTTTGCATCGTCTCATTCTCTTTAAAGTCACTTTAAGCACCTTCTAAACCTCATTTTGCATCGTCTCATTCTCTTTAAAGTCACTTTAAGCACCTTCTAAACCTCATTTTGCATCGTCTCATTCTCTTTAAAGTCACCTTAAGCACCTTCTAAACACCATTTTGCATCGTCTCATTCTCTTTAAAGTCACTTTAAGCACCTTCTAAACACCATTTTGCATCGTCTCATTCTCTTTAAAGTCACTTTAAGCACCTTCTAAACCTCATTTTGCATCGTCTCACTCTCTTTAAAGTCACTTTAAGCACCTTCTAAACACCATTTTGCATCGTCTCATTCTCTTTAAAGTCACTTTAAGCACCTTCTAAACACCATTTTGCATCGTCTCATTCTCTTTTTTTTTTTTTTTTTTTTGCGTAGGGTTCGCACCGTTTATTTCCTTACAATACTATTATTATTATTTTTTTTAGATATCACAAAATTATAATAAACGTGCTAATCCCTATGAAGCTCGTGTAATTGCCCCACCAAACGCACTCCTTAGCGGCAGAGTTTGGTGGGGCGAGCATCGTGCCGGCCACGGCCCTACTAGCTGAGTTTCTCTCCTCCTTCATCGCAGCCTAATGTGGCGGTTTTTCCTCGCCACATTCTGTGGACAATCCAAAACCAAAGCCTCATCTTCTGCGCCGACGCTGCAGTCGTCTTGTCTCCTGCAGCGCTGCATCGGCGGCGGTGAGGTCCCTCCGGGCAGCGAGAAGCTCCTCCTCCGTAACTGCTTCGTGCTCCCGGAGCAGAGCTTCGTTCCTCCTCTCCAGAATCTCGTGGTTCGCTCGTCTCGTCGTCCTGTTGCGTAACCGCCGGATGCGCAGCTGGATGTTGCGCAGCACCCTAGACCACTCCGATCTCGCCGCAGGTGTCAACGCAGCAAGTCTACGAGTGAGCTCAGGGCGCCGTCTCCGAGCTTGGTTTCGCGCTCGCCGAGCGGCCGCCTCGGCCGCCTGCGCTCTGGTCGCCTCCGCTGCTGCCGTGGAGCGCCGGTGCTGCTCCGCTCGCCAGTCGCTTTGAAGCTGGCGCGTAATCTCGCTGGCAGCGGTCACGACACGGCTCCACGAGTCGGCGCTGTGAAGCATGTAGAGTTGTAGGTTATCCGGTGTTGCTGGCTCCATTCCATGTCCTCGCAGGAGGCGGCCCCGAACGTTGTCAAATCGCGGGCAGTGGAACACGGCGTGCTCCGCTGACTCGACCGTTCCTGGGCAGTTGGGGCAGTCCGGGGACTGGGTGAACCCCTTGACAAACAGATATTCACGGAAAAATCCGTGTCCCGTGATAACCTGCGTCAGATGGAAGTTCACCCATCCATGCTTCCGGGCCGCCCAAGGCTCGACTGCTGGTAGCACCCGGTGGGCCCAACGTACGAAACGACTAGCGAGGGGCCGGGCAGCGAGATCGTCCCACTCGGACTGCCACTCCGAATATGTGATCGCTCGCTGCTCCCCCCGGGACTCCCTCGTCGGCCTTCCCGTCTGCATTCTTATCCGGTGGCACCGAGCGTCTTCGTCGAGCAGCAAGCATACTGGCGGCATGCCCGCCACTACGTTCCCGACCTCGTACCGGACCGTCCGGAAACTGCTGCAGACCATTTTGGCTGAGGCCCGGTCGACGCGCTTAAGGAGCCGGCGATTACTCTGCACTCGCAGTGCGCCGCTCCACGCCGGTCCCGCGTACCGCAACGTTGAGGTTGCGACATTGGCAAGGGTCTTCCTTCGGATACTGGACGGGCCGCCATGGTTCCTCAGAAGGTGTGACAAGGCCCTCGTCACCTTCATCGCTTTCTCCGTCACACTCTTCACGTGGGGAGTCCATGACAGGTGATCTTCGAGCCTCACGCCCAGATATCGAATGCTCCGCTGCGACCGGATGATGGTGTCACCGACTCGTACCGGGATTGACGGGTGTCCCCTGCGGAGGCTGCTGACCATTACAATCTCGGTTTTGTCCAGAGCTAAGGACAATGAGTGGCGATCGAGCCATTGCTGGACCGCGATGATAGCAGCACTCGCCCCTTCCGCCGCCTCCTCTGGAGTTCGCCCTGCCACCGTAAGTACGAGGTCGTCCGCAAATCCAACGATGCTTGCACCCTCGGGAAGCTCGACGTCCAGCACCCCGTCGTACATGACGTTCCACAAGGTAGGCCCTAAGATAGACCCCTGCGGAACGCCCGCGGTGATGTTGCGCGACGAGGTACCAGCTTCCGTAGAGTAGTGCAGAACACGCCCCTCAAAATAGCTTCGCAAGATCTGCATCAGGAACTCCGGTGTTCTTTTTTCCCTGAGAGCGGCCCCGATCTCTGTCCAGCTCGCGGAATTAAACGCGTTGCGGACATCGAGCGTTACGACCATGCAGCATCTTCGGTCTCTCGCGTTGGTTCGACCGAAGGCCATTGCTTCCCTGCCGCGGGCCACCACCTCCTCGATCGCCTGCATCGTCGACCTCCCCTTTCGGAACCCGAACTGACGGGGAGAGAGTCGCGGACCTTCTGGATCTTCCTCCAGGTGGGCGTTGAGGCGATCGAGGATTATGCGCTCGAGCACTTTGCCGACAGTGTCGAGCATGCATAGTGGGCGGTAAGATGATGGCCGGCCCGGTGGCTTTCCTGGCTTCGAGAGTAGGACCAGTCGCTGGTGCTTCCAGATGTCGGGGAAGACTCCACGATCAAGGCAGCCCTGAAGCACCCTTCGGTAGACGCCCGGAAAGGCACGAACTGCTGCGGTGACGGCGGCGTTTGGAATGCCGTCTGGTCCTGGGGCCTTGTGGGGGTTCAGGCTCGCTGCAATCCTCAGGAGCTCCTCCTCCGTGATGGGTGGGCCGGCTTCGATGAGTTCATCGGCTGGCTCCGGCCATTCCATCGGTGGATGCGTGGGAAACAGCTCGTCGACAATCTCCCCCAAGAGCTGCGGGTCTCGCTCTGGTGGTATTTGCGCGCCGCGGACCCACTTCATGGCGACCCTGTACGCATCTCCCCAAAGGTTGTCCTCCAGAGTTGCTGAGAGCTCCTCCGCGCATCTGCGCTTGCTGGTGTTTATCGCCTTGCGTAGTGTTTTCTTGGCCCGCCGGAATGTATCGGCCCGGACATACCTGAGCGCTGCAGACCGTGTTCCCCGAAGAGTAGCTTGGGCACGCTTGCACGACGTGCGCAGCCCTGCTATTTCTTCCGTCCACCAGTAAACACTGGTCCTTGTCCGGGTGTGTCCTGCTGTGTGCCTCGGCATCGTCTCGTCGCACGCTTTTGTCATTATTTTTGTGAGGCTTCGAGGGTCAACCGCCTGTTCAGGGAATCGGAGGCTCTCAAGCGCGTTTACAAAGAGGTCCGCCGAAAAACACGAGGCATCCCATCGCCGGCTTTGGGGCGCTCGATATCCTTCGCGCTGCTGCTGGGTGGTTGGCGCGCCGATGGAGTAGAGGAGCGCCCTGTGATCACTAAAGTTGAACTCCGTGACTACCCTCCAGTCTCCTGGCCCAGCGATGTTTGGACTCGCGAATGTAACATCGATTATAGAGCTCCGAGCGACCCCGTTCCCCAAAAATGTCGAGAGAGTCCCCGTATTGAGCAATCTGAGACCGAGGTGCTCTGCCGTTGCGAGTAGCTCCGTCCCACGCTGGCTGTTCCTGCGTCCTCCCCAAGCCACAGAGTGCGCGTTGAAGTCGCCCCCCAGGACTATTCTTGGATGGCCGTGTGCCGTCGCCACGATGGATTCCATCAAGGTCCGGAACCTGGCGAAATCCCATGATGGAGGTGCATAGCAGCTGATGTAAAGTACACCGTTGATAACGACTGCTACCATCCCTTCCGTTACGTTTGCTACCCTCTGCACAGGGTATCGACCGAGCGCAACGACCGCCGTTCTCGTGGCAGGGTCTGCTACCCAGTTGCCATTGTTTTGCGGCACGCGGTTGTAATCCGACAGCAAAGCAATGTCGGCTCCCAACTCACGTGCGTTCTGGGCAAACAGATCCTGGGCCGCCGGGCTCCTCCTCAGGTTGACCTGGATTACCGCGAAAGATCTTGTTGAGTCTTGCATAGTGCTGACCCTATAATGTGAGGACCCCCACAGATCAGACACTTCGCTGCGGCCTTGCAGCTTCTCGATTGGTGGTCCTTCGATCCACAGCGGCGGCAGAGTCTGGATCGGTCGGGCCCGCGACAGGTGCGTGCAATGTGGCCTCGGAGTTGGCATCTTTTGCACCGCAACTCGTCGAGTGGCTTGGGTGGCTCCAGCTCGACCTTACAGCTGGTATAGCCGATGGTTACCCGGCAGCCCACTAGCGCAGCTCCGAGCCGTCTCGGAACTCGTACCATCGCGCGCTGATCCCCGCGAAAATAGCGTTGCAGCGTCACGGCCTCCTCTGAAATCTTCGTATCTAGCTTGGTGGTGAAGGCTTCGGCCACGTCACCCTGTGTTGCTAGCATGTCTATGCCTCTGATCAGGAGCGGCACGGTATCAACACGCAGTTGCACCTTGCTGCCTTCCGGCATCACCTCGTCGACGCGCATCCTGATCTCCTGGGTGTCTGTGCTACGCTTCAAAATCAGGACTAGCACGTCTCTGGTTCTCCGGTATGCCTCCTTCACGGCCTCTCGTACCACTACATCCTCGCGTACTTTCCTGTAGAGGTCCAGGTAGGACTTGCCGGTTGGGGGGGTGATGACTAACTCGTCGAGCCTGTATCGCCTTTTCGCAGTCTTCCCGCTGTTATTCTCGTTCTCGTTCTCCCCAGCGGAGAGAGTTGGGGGCAGATTCTGCTGTACGGTGTACGCTGCCGCCCCACCCGACGGATCCTTCTGCTCCTTGGACTTTCGAGGGTTGCCAGCCAGCTGCCACGGCTGCTCTTGCTGCTCTTGCTGCTGCTGTTGCAGTTTCTGCTGCTGCTTCCGCCTCGGTTTCTCTGGTTTCCGCTCCGGTTGCTGCTGCTCCTGTTGCTGCGGGTGCACCTCTTGCAGGCCTTGTTCCTCCTCCTGCGACTGGGGCTCGCTGTTCTGCTTGTTGCCCGGTTTCTGGCTCTTTTGGACTTTACCGCGTTTCGGGTTAGAATTCGTTCGCAATGCCTCGTTTACCATTTGTTGCACGGCTCTAGTACCATCATGGTACAATCGCTTCTGCTGGTCCTTCTGGCCCTTCATTATGTCACCGAGCTGGTCAGTGAGCTGCTCGATGCGGGCGCGGAGTTCACGGTTCTCAGATCGAAGATCTTTGATCACAACCTGCAGCTCCTGTGTGACCATCGTGCTTTGCTCCGACGCCGCTTGCAGCGCCGCTAGCATTTTCAGCAGTGCTTGGTGATTCTCAATTTCAGGTGTCTGACCATTCTCTGCCGCCCCATCCACTTTCGTGGGGAGTCGTGTGCAGGGCGACACCGGGTGAGCGGGTGCTGGCTTGTCCACTACGCTTATCAACGCTGCTGTTGCTGGCTCTCGCGCCCCCGCTGGCGCCGATGACTTCGTGGGCGTCAATGACGCCGCTGTCGCTACCGGCGACTGCGAAAGCGCCGGCAAGGGCCGCATCAGCTCCCTCCGCTTGGTATCCCCAATCTTCTGACACGGGGACTGCCGGGCGGGGCCGGAGATTGGGTGCGAATGAGACCGCAACACTCGCGTCACCTCCTCCTTTGTCTGCCCTCCTTTTGACATTTCTTCGCGGGTGCGCAGCGACATCCTCTTTGCGACATTCCCGCGCTTGGGCGTCTCTGCCCCGATATCGATGTTCATATTCGCGTTGCCAGTTGGTGGGAGGGGGGGATGGTCAGCTTTTTTTTTTTTTCGGGGTCAACCCCTTCCTCTTTCAGTTGCAAGCCATAACCCTACTGCCACAAGCAAAATAAACCAGCGGCGGATGGTGCACACACGCGCGCACTAAATTTTTTTTTGTCACAGTTTTGTTTTTTGGTTCCGTTTTGTTTTGTTTTTTGTTTTCCCCAACACAGAGTCTGTTCTATCAAGGCCACGCTCCGTCTGGCCCGTGTAACGGTCCGTAGCACCTCAGTGCACGGGCATTCTCGGAACCCTTCCTTCCTTCTTTCTCGTGCCTTTCCGTTCTTTCGATGCGTTTCGCACGAGGCGGGCAATCGGTTTGCCTTACAATACACAATAGGCACAGTTTTTTTTTTTTTTTTTTACTCTCCGGCACTTTCTTAGTTGCTTCGTTGCAGAGCTCCGGCAAAACACGTCCGATCGGCTTGAACACTCGATAGCAACTCGTCTCATTCTCTTTAAAGTCACTTTAAGCACCTTCTAACTACCATTTTGCATCGTCTCATTCTCTTTAAAGTCACTTTAAGCACCTTCTAAACACCATTTTGCATCGTCTCATTCTCTTTAAAGTCACTTTAAGCACCTTCTAAACACCATTTTGCATCGTCTCATTCTCTTTAAAGTCACCTTAAGCACCTTCTAAACACCATTTTGCATCGTCTCATTCTCTTTAAAGTCACTTTAAGCACCTTCTAAACGCCATTTTGCATCGTCTCATTCTCTTTAAAGTCACTTTAAGCACCTTCTAAACACCATTTTGCATCGTCTCATTCTCTTTAAAGTCACTTTAAGCACCTTCTAAACCTCATTTTGCATCGTCTCATTCTCTTTAAAGTCACTTTAAGCACCTTCTAAACCTCATTTTGCATCGTCTCATTCTCTTTAAAGTCACCTTAAGCACCTTCTTAACACCATTTTGCATCGTCTCATTCTCTTTAAAGTCACTTTAAGCACCTTCTAAACACCATTTTGCATCGTCTCATTCTCTTTAAAGTCACCTTAAGCACCTTCTAAACACCATTTTGCATCGTCTCATTCTCTTTAAAGTCACTTTAAGCACCTTCTAAACCTCATTTTGCATCGTCTCATTCTCTTTAAAGTCACCTTAAGCACCTTCTAAACCTCATTTTGCATCGTCTCATTCTCTTTAAAGTCACTTTAAGCACCTTCTAAACCTCATTTTGCATCGTCTCATTCTCTTTAAAGTCACTTTAAGCACCTTCTAAACCTCATTTTGCATCGTCTCATTCTCTTTAAAGTCACTTTAAGCACCTTCTAAACACCATTTTGCATCGTCTCATTCTCTTTAAAGTCACTTTAAGCACCTTCTAAACCTCATTTTGCATCGTCTCATTCTCTTTAAAGTCACTTTAAGCACCTTCTAAACACCATTTTGCATCGTCTCATTCTCTTTAAAGTCACTTTAAGCACCTTCTAAACCTCATTTTGCATCGTCTCATTCTCTTTAAAGTCACGTTAAGCACCTTCTAAACCTCATTTTGCATCGTCTCATTCTCTTTAAAGTCACTTTAAGCACCTTCTAAACACCATTTTGCATCGTCTCATTCTCTTTAAAGTCACTTTAAGCACCTTCTAAACCTCATTTTGCATCGTCTCATTCTCTTTAAAGTCACTTTAAGCACCTTCTAAACACCATTTTGCATCGTCTCATTCTCTTTAAAGTCACTTTAAGCACCTTCTAAACACCATTTTGCATCGTCTCATTCTCTTTAAAGTCACTTTAAGCACCTTCTAAACACCATTTTGCATCGTCTCATTCTCTTTAAAGTCACTTTAAGCACCTTCTAAACACCATTTTGCATCGTCTCATTCTCTTTAAAGTCACTTTAAGCACCTTCTAAACCTCATTTTGCATCGTCTCATTCTCTTTAAAGTCACTTTAAGCACCTTCTAAACACCATTTTGCATCGTCTCATTCTCTTTAAAGTCACTTTAAGCACCTTCTAAACCTCATTTTGCATCGTCTCATTCTCTTTAAAGTCACCTTAAGCACCTTCTAAACACCATTTTGCATCGTCTCATTCTCTTTAAAGTCACTTTAAGCACCTTCTAAACACCATTTTGCATCGTCTCATTCTCTTTAAAGTCACTTTAAGCACCTTCTAAACCTCATTTTGCATCGTCTCATTCTCTTTAAAGTCACTTTAAGCACCTTCTAAACCTCATTTTGCATCGTCTCATTCTCTTTAAAGTCACCTTAAGCACCTTCTAAACACCATTTTGCATCGTCTCATTCTCTTTAAAGTCACTTTGAGCACCTTCTAAACCTCATTTTGCATCGTCTCATTCTCTTTAAAGTCACCTTAAGCACCTTCTAAACACCATTTTGCATCGTCTCATTCTCTTTAAAGTCACCTTAAGCACCTTCTAAACACCATTTTGCATCGTCTCATTCTCTTTAAAGTCACTTTAAGCACCTTCTAAACCTCATTTTGCATCGTCTCATTCTCTTTAAAGTCACCTTAAGCACCTTCTAAACACCATTTTGCATCGTCTCATTCTCTTTAAAGTCACTTTAAGCACCTTCTAAACCTCATTTTGCATCGTCTCATTCTCTTTAAAGTCACCTTAAGCACCTTCTAAACACCATTTTGCATCGTCTCATTCTCTTTAAAGTCACTTTAAGCACCTTCTAAACACCATTTTGCATCGTCTCATTCTCTTTAAAGTCACCTTAAGCACCTTCTAAACACCATTTTGCATCGTCTCATTCTCTTTAAAGTCACTTTAAGCACCTTCTAAACACCATTTTGCATCGTCTCATTCTCTTTAAAGTCACCTTAAGCACCTTCTAAACACCATTTTGCATCGTCTCATTCTCTTTAAAGTCACTTTAAGCACCTTCTAAACCTCATTTTGCATCGTCTCATTCTCTTTAAAGTCACTTTAAGCACCTTCTAAACCTCATTTTGCATCGTCTCATTCTCTTTAAAGTCACCTTAAGCACCTTCTAAACACCATTTTGCATCGTCTCATTCTCTTTAAAGTCACTTTAAGCACCTTCTAAACCTCATTTTGCATCGTCTCATTCTCTTTAAAGTCACCTTAAGCACCTTCTAAACACCATTTTGCATCGTCTCATTCTCTTTAAAGTCACTTTAAGCACCTTCTAAACACCATTTTGCATCGTCTCATTCTCTTTAAAGTCACCTTAAGCACCTTCTAAACACCATTTTGCATCGTCTCATTCTCTTTAAAGTCACTTTAAGCACCTTCTAAACACCATTTTGCATCGTCTCATTCTCTTTAAAGTCACTTTAAGCACCTTCTAAACCTCATTTTGCATCGTCTCATTCTCTTTAAAGTCACCTTAAGCACCTTCTAAACACCATTTTGCATCGTCTCATTCTCTTTAAAGTCACTTTAAGCACCTTCTAAACACCATTTTGCATCGTCTCATTCTCTTTAAAGTCACTTTAAGCACCTTCTAAACCTCATTTTGCATCGTCTCATTCTCTTTAAAGTCACTTTAAGCACCTTCTAAACCTCATTTTGCATCGTCTCATTCTCTTTAAAGTCACCTTAAGCACCTTCTAAACACCATTTTGCATCGTCTCATTCTCTTTAAAGTCACTTTAAGCACCTTCTAAACCTCATTTTGCATCGTCTCATTCTCTTTAAAGTCACCTTAAGCACCTTCTAAACACCATTTTGCATCGTCTCATTCTCTTTAAAGTCACCTTAAGCACCTTCTAAACACCATTTTGCATCGTCTCATTCTCTTTAAAGTCACTTTAAGCACCTTCTAAACCTCATTTTGCATCGTCTCATTCTCTTTAAAGTCACCTTAAGCACCTTCTAAACACCATTTTGCATCGTCTCATTCTCTTTAAAGTCACTTTAAGCACCTTCTAAACCTCATTTTGCATCGTCTCATTCTCTTTAAAGTCACCTTAAGCACCTTCTAAACACCATTTTGCATCGTCTCATTCTCTTTAAAGTCACTTTAAGCACCTTCTAAACACCATTTTGCATCGTCTCATTCTCTTTAAAGTCACCTTAAGCACCTTCTAAACACCATTTTGCATCGTCTCATTCTCTTTAAAGTCACTTTAAGCACCTTCTAAACACCATTTTGCATCGTCTCATTCTCTTTAAAGTCACCTTAAGCACCTTCTAAACACCATTTTGCATCGTCTCATTCTCTTTAAAGTCACTTTAAGCACCTTCTAAACCTCATTTTGCATCGTCTCATTCTCTTTAAAGTCACTTTAAGCACCTTCTAAACCTCATTTTGCATCGTCTCATTCTCTTTAAAGTCACCTTAAGCACCTTCTAAACACCATTTTGCATCGTCTCATTCTCTTTAAAGTCACTTTAAGCACCTTCTAAACACCATTTTGCATCGTCTCATTCTCTTTAAAGTCACCTTAAGCACCTTCTAAACACCATTTTGCATCGTCTCATTCTCTTTAAAGTCACTTTAAGCACCTTCTAAACCTCATTTTGCATCGTCTCATTCTCTTTAAAGTCACTTTAAGCACCTTCTAAACCTCATTTTGCATCGTCTCATTCTCTTTAAAGTCACTTTAAGCACCTTCTAAACCTCATTTTGCATCGTCTCATTCTCTTTAAAGTCACCTTAAGCACCTTCTAAACACCATTTTGCATCGTCTCATTCTCTTTAAAGTCACCTTAAGCACCTTCTAAACCTCATTTTGCATCGTCTCATTCTCTTTAAAGTCACCTTAAGCACCTTCTAAACCTCATTTTGCATCGTCTCATTCTCTTTAAAGTCACTTTAAGCACCTTCTAAACCTCATTTTGCATCGTCTCATTCTCTTTAAAGTCACCTTAAGCACCTTCTAAACACCATTTTGCATCGTCTCATTCTCTTTAAAGTCACTTTAAGCACCTTCTAAACACCATTTTGCATCGTCTCATTCTCTTTAAAGTCACTTTAAGCACCTTCTAAACACCATTTTGCATCGTCTCATTCTCTTTAAAGTCACTTTAAGCACCTTCTAAACACCATTTTGCATCGTCTCATTCTCTTTAAAGTCACTTTAAGCACCTTCTAAACACCATTTTGCATCGTCTCATTCTCTTTAAAGTCACTTTAAGCACCTTCTAAACACCATTTTGCATCGTCTCATTCTCTTTAAAGTCACTTTAAGCACCTTCTAAACACCATTTTGCATCGTCTCATTCTCTTTAAAGTCACTTTAAGCACCTTCTAAACACCATTTTGCATCGTCTCATTCTCTTTAAAGTCACTTTAAGCACCTTTTAAACACCATTTTGCATCGTCTCATTCTCTTTAAAGTCACTTTAAGCACCTTCTAAACCTCATTTTGCATCGTCTCATTCTCTTTAAAGTCACTTTAAGCACCTTCTAAACCTCATTTTGCATCGTCTCATTCTCTTTAAAGTCACCTTAAGCACCTTCTAAACCTCATTTTGCATCGTCTCATTCTCTTTAAAGTCACTTTAAGCACCTTCTAAACACCATTTTGCATCGTCTCATTCTCTTTAAAGTCACTTTAAGCACCTTCTAAACCTCATTTTGCATCGTCTCATTCTCTTTAAAGTCACTTTAAGCACCTTCTAAACACCATTTTGCATCGTCTCATTCTCTTTAAAGTCACTTTAAGCACCTTCTAAACACCATTTTGCATCGTCTCATTCTCTTTAAAGTCACTTTAAGCACCTTCTAAACACCATTTTGCATCGTCTCATTCTCTTTAAAGTCACTTTAAGCACCTTCTAAACCTCATTTTGCATCGTCTCATTCTCTTTAAAGTCACTTTAAGCACCTTCTAAACACCATTTTGCATCGTCTCATTCTCTTTAAAGTCACTTTAAGCACCTTCTAAACCTCATTTTGCATCGTCTCATTCTCTTTAAAGTCACTTTAAGCACCTTCTAAACACCATTTTGCATCGTCTCATTCTCTTTAAAGTCACTTTAAGCACCTTCTAAACCTCATTTTGCATCGTCTCATTCTCTTTAAAGTCACCTTAAGCACCTTCTAAACACCATTTTGCATCGTCTCATTCTCTTTAAAGTCACTTTAAGCACCTTCTAAACACCATTTTGCATCGTCTCATTCTCTTTAAAGTCACTTTAAGCACCTTCTAAACCTCATTTTGCATCGTCTCATTCTCTTTAAAGTCACTTTAAGCACCTTCTAAACCTCATTTTGCATCGTCTCATTCTCTTTAAAGTCACCTTAAGCACCTTCTAAACACCATTTTGCATCGTCTCATTCTCTTTAAAGTCACTTTAAGCACCTTCTAAACCTCATTTTGCATCGTCTCATTCTCTTTAAAGTCACCTTAAGAACCTTCTAAACACCATTTTGCATCGTCTCATTCTCTTTAAAGTCACTTTAAGCACCTTCTAAACACCATTTTGCATCGTCTCATTCTCTTTAAAGTCACCTTAAGCACCTTCTAAACACCATTTTGCATCGTCTCATTCTCTTTAAAGTCACTTTAAGCACCTTCTAAACCTCATTTTGCATCGTCTCATTCTCTTTAAAGTCACTTTAAGCACCTTCTAAACCTCATTTTGCATCGTCTCATTCTCTTTAAAGTCACCTTAAGCACCTTCTAAACACCATTTTGCATCGTCTCATTCTCTTTAAAGTCACTTTAAGCACCTTCTAAACCTCATTTTGCATCGTCTCATTCTCTTTAAAGTCACTTTAAGCACCTTCTAAACACCATTTTGCATCGTCTCATTCTCTTTAAAGTCACTTTAAGCACCTTCTAAACACCATTTTGCATCGTCTCATTCTCTTTAAAGTCACCTTAAGCACCTTCTAAACACCATTTTGCATCGTCTCATTCTCTTTAAAGTCACTTTAAGCACCTTCTAAACCTCATTTTGCATCGTCTCATTCTCTTTAAAGTCACTTTAAGCACCTTCTAAACCTCATTTTGCATCGTCTCATTCTCTTTAAAGTCACCTTAAGCACCTTCTAAACACCATTTTGCATCGTCTCATTCTCTTTAAAGTCACCTTAAGCACCTTCTAAACACCATTTTGCATCGTCTCATTCTCTTTAAAGTCACTTTAAGCACCTTCTAAACACCATTTTGCATCGTCTCATTCTCTTTAAAGTCACCTTAAGCACCTTCTAAACACCATTTTGCATCGTCTCATTCTCTTTAAAGTCACCTTAAGCACCTTCTAAACACCATTTTGCATCGTCTCATTCTCTTTAAAGTCACCTTAAGCACCTTCTAAACCTCATTTTGCATCGTCTCATTCTCTTTAAAGTCACTTTAAGCACCTTCTAAACCTCATTTTGCATCGTCTCATTCTCTTTAAAGTCACCTTAAGCACCTTCTAAACACCATTTTGCATCGTCTCATTCTCTTTAAAGTCACTTTAAGCACCTTCTAAACACCATTTTGCATCGTCTCATTCTCTTTAAAGTCACTTTAAGCACCTTCTAAACCTCATTTTGCATCGTCTCATTCTCTTTAAAGTCACCTTAAGCACCTTCTAAACACCATTTTGCATCGTCTCATTCTCTTTAAAGTCACTTTAAGCACCTTCTAAACCTCATTTTGCATCGTCTCATTCTCTTTAAAGTCACCTTAAGCACCTTCTAAACACCATTTTGCATCGTCTCATTCTCTTTAAAGTCACTTTAAGCACCTTCTAAACCTCATTTTGCATCGTCTCATTCTCTTTAAAGTCACTTTAAGCACCTTCTAAACACCATTTTGCATCGTCTCATTCTCTTTAAAGTCACTTTAAGCACCTTCTAAACCTCATTTTGCATCGTCTCATTCTCTTTAAAGTCACTTTAAGCACCTTCTAAACACCATTTTGCATCGTCTCATTCTCTTTAAAGTCACTTTAAGCACCTTCTAAACCTCATTTTGCATCGTCTCATTCTCTTTAAAGTCACCTTAAGCACCTTCTAAACACCATTTTGCATCCAGAGTAGGGCCGCGACCGGCACGATGCTCGCTCCAGCAAACTCTGCCGCAAAGGAGTGCGTTTGGTGGGGCAAATACATGGGCTTGGGAGGGAATAGGTTAGATTTCGTTTCAGCTGTGATACTAGGTTAAGAGAAGACAAAAGAAACGGAATAAAACTGAACCCTATATAAAAAAAAAAACACCATTTTGCATCGTCTCATTCTCTTTAAAGTCACTTTAAGCACCTTCTAAACACCATTTTGCATCGTCTCATTCTCTTTAAAGTCACTTTAAGCACCTTCTAAACACCATTTTGCATCGTCTCATTCTCTTTAAAGTCACTTTAAGCACCTTCTAAACACCATTTTGCATCGTCTCATTCTCTTTAAAGTCACTTTAAGCACCTTCTAAACCTCATTTTGCATCGTCTCATTCTCTTTAAAGTCACTTTAAGCACCTTCTAAACACCATTTTGCATCGTCTCATTCTCTTTAAAGTCACTTTAAGCACCTTCTAAACACCATTTTGCATCGTCTCATTCTCTTTAAAGTCACTTTAAGCACCTTCTAAACCTCATTTTGCATCGTCTCATTCTCTTTAAAGTCACCTTAAGCACCTTCTAAACACCATTTTGCATCGTCTCATTCTCTTTAAAGTCACTTTAAGCACCTTCTAAACCTCATTTTGCATCGTCTCATTCTCTTTAAAGTCACCTTAAGCACCTTCTAAACACCATTTTGCATCGTCTCATTCTCTTTAAAGTCACTTTAAGCACCTTCTAAACCTCATTTTGCATCGTCTCATTCTCTTTAAAGTCACTTTAAGCACCTTCTCATTCTCTTTAAAGTCACTTTAAGCACCTTCTAAACACCATTTTGCATCGTCTCATTCTCTTTAAAGTCACTTTAAGCACCTTCTAAACACCATTTTGCATCGTCTCATTCTCTTTAAAGTCACTTTAAGCACCTTCTAAACACCATTTTGCATCGTCTCATTCTCTTTAAAGTCACTTTAAGCACCTTCTAAACCTCATTTTGCATCGTCTCATTCTCTTTAAAGTCACTTTAAGCACCTTCTAAACACCATTTTGCATCGTCTCATTCTCTTTAAAGTCACTTTAAGCACCTTCTAAACACCATTTGGCATCGTCTCATTCTCTTTAAAGTCACCTTAAGCACCTTCTAAACACCATTTTGCATCGTCTCATTCTCTTTAAAGTCACTTTAAGCACCTTCTAAACCTCATTTTGCATCGTCTCATTCTCTTTAAAGTCACCTTAAGCACCTTCTAAACACCATTTTGCATCGTCTCATTCTCTTTAAAGTCACTTTAAGCACCTTCTAAACCTCATTTTGCATCGTCTCATTCTCTTTAAAGTCACTTTAAGCACCTTCTAAACCTCATTTTGCATCGTCTCATTCTCTTTAAAGTCACCTTAAGCACCTTCTAAACCTCATTTTGCATCGTCTCATTCTCTTTAAAGTCACCTTAAGCACCTTCTAAACCTCATTTTGCATCGTCTCATTCTCTTTAAAGTCACCTTAAGCACCTTCTAAACACCATTTTGCATCGTCTCATTCTCTTTAAAGTCACTTTAAGCACCTTCTAAACCTCATTTTGCATCGTCTCATTCTCTTTAAAGTCACCTTAAGCACCTTCTAAACACCATTTTGCATCGTCTCATTCTCTTTAAAGTCACTTTAAGCACCTTCTAAACACCATTTTGCATCGTCTCATTCTCTTTAAAGTCACTTTAAGCACCTTCTAAACACCATTTTGCATCGTCTCATTCTCTTTAAAGTCACTTTAAGCACCTTCTAAACCTCATTTTGCATCGTCTCATTCTCTTTAAAGTCACCTTAAGCACCTTCTAAACACCATTTTGCATCGTCTCATTCTCTTTAAAGTCACCTTAAGCACCTTCTAAACACCATTTTGCATCGTCTCATTCTCTTTAAAGTCACTTTAAGCACCTTCTAAACCTCATTTTGCATCGTCTCATTCTCTTTAAAGTCACTTTAAGCACCTTCTTAACACCATTTTGCATCGTCTCATTCTCTTTAAAGTCACTTTAAGCACCTTCTAAACCTCATTTTGCATCGTCTCATTCTCTTTAAAGTCACTTTAAGCACCTTCTAAACACCATTTTGCATCGTCTCATTCTCTTTAAAGTCACCTTAAGCACCTTCTAAACACCATTTTGCATCGTCTCATTCTCTTTAAAGTCACCTTAAGCACCTTCTAAACACCATTTTGCATCGTCTCATTCTCTTTAAAGTCACTTTAAGCACCTTCTAAACACCATTTTGCATCGTCTCATTCTCTTTAAAGTCACCTTAAGCACCTTCTAAACACCATTTTGCATCGTCTCATTCACTTTAAAGTCACTTTAAGCACCTTCTAAACACCATTTTGCATCGTCTCATTCTCTTTAAAGTCACCTTAAGCACCTTCTAAACACCATTTTGCATCGTCTCATTCTCTTTAAAGTCACTTTAAGCACCTTCTAAACCTCATTTTGCATCGTCTCATTCTCTTTAAAGTCACTTTAAGCACCTTCTAAACCTCATTTTGCATCGTCTCATTCTCTTTAAAGTCACCTTAAGCACCTTCTAAACCTCATTTTGCATCGTCTCATTCTCTTTAAAGTCACCTTAAGCACCTTCTAAACCTCATTTTGCATCGTCTCATTCTCTTTAAAGTCACCTTAAGCACCTTCTAAACCTCATTTTGCATCGTCTCATTCTCTTTAAAGTCACTTTAAGCACCTTCTAAACACCATTTTGCATCGTCTCATTCTCTTTAAAGTCACTTTAAGCACCTTCTAAACCTCATTTTGCATCGTCTCATTCTCTTTAAAGTCACCTTAAGCACCTTCTAAACACCATTTTGCATCGTCTCATTCTCTTTAAAGTCACTTTAAGCACCTTCTAAACACCATTTTGCATCGTCTCATTCTCTTTAAAGTCACTTTAAGCACCTTCTAAACCTCATTTTGCATCGTCTCATTCTCTTTAAAGTCACCTTAAGCACCTTCTAAACCTCATTTTGCATCGTCTCATTCTCTTTAAAGTCACCTTAAGCACCTTCTAAACACCATTTTGCATCGTCTCATTCTCTTTAAAGTCACTTTAAGCACCTTCTAAACACCATTTTGCATCGTCTCATTCTCTTTAAAGTCACTTTAAGCACCTTCTAAACACCATTTTGCATCGTCTCATTCTCTTTAAAGTCACTTTAAGCACCTTCTAAACCTCATTTTGCATCGTCTCATTCTCTTTAAAGTCACCTTAAGCACCTTCTAAACACCATTTTGCATCGTCTCATTCTCTTTAAAGTCACCTTAAGCACCTTCTAAACCTCATTTTGCATCGTCTCATTCTCTTTAAAGTCACCTTAAGCACTGTAACGACGTGGAATTGTCCGATCAAGCGCGAAGGTAGCTTGACCGCGTGCGTTGGTCGTCTCCAACGCGAACACCTTTTAATGCGCTCGACTCCTTCGGCTTTAGTATCAACGTGTTCGGTCCGGGCCGTGACTATGCCGACACCGGAGAAAACAACGTGTGATACTAAAACCTTGACTTGACGATAACCGAGAATTCGGTCCGCGACGTGACTACGCCGCCAACGGAGAGAGATTCTGGCGAATTATCGTTAAGTCTTTCGGATAGGGTTAGGAAGTTGGCTTTCGGTACGATCGGTCCGCGCCGTGACTACGCCGACAACGGAGAAATCGCGACCGAGGATGGGATAGAACTTTGGATCTTTCGAGAGTTTGGTCCGTGCCGTGACTACGCCGACGCCGGAGGAGACGCTCTCGAATTTTCCTAAGTCTTTCGGACTGGGATAGAAAGGTTGATTTGGTACGATCGGTCCGCGCCGTGACTACGCCGACAACGGAGAAATCGTAACCGGATTGGGATGGGACTCGCGGATTTTTCGGGAGTTTGGTCCGTGCCGTGACTACGCCGACGCCGGAGGGGACGCTCTCGAAATTTCCTAAGCCCTTGGGTAAGGAGGGAATTGAACTTGTGGATTTCCTGGGAGTTTGGTCCGTGCCGTGACTATGCCGACGCCGGAGGGGACGCTCTCAAGATTTCCTAAGTTCTTAGGGTAAGGTTGCTGAAAGGGTAAAAAATAATTAGACCGGACTTCCTTTCCTCTAAAACGTCGAGGTTAAGATGATGAGAACATCCACGAGCCTCGTACCGAGACGGTCAAGGTGACCGCCTCGGATGGATTCCCATGAAAGTCTGATTTTATTCCAAATTTGTCCGTCTTATATACCTAAATGGTTTCTATGGACTAAAGAGCGCGAGCGAGTTAGAAGATCTCACTCCAGAATCCAGATTTGTTTGCAGTTGCGTAAATTCCTGTTCCAATTTGTTCATTCATGTTCGTTCGAACATATTCGCAGTTTTTTCTGTTGAACTTGAAATCGAACATTAGCCTTTGTAACTACATTGTTGTTTTGGTTTAGATGCTTATGTTTTGGCCTGACTCACTGACTTTCGCATGATTTGGTCACGTATTCGAATCTTATGCTGGCCATGTACTTGAACTTATGTCGATCGCGTAAACAATTGAAGATTGTTTACGAGGTCGATCGGAGCGCAACGTTCGTCAACGCGCTCTCGCTACGTTCGATCGTTCGTTCTTTCTACAATGTTGTATCGTTGGAATTCGATTATCTGGATTTTGTACTGGATAAAACATTGTTAGATCGCGCACTCTCGCGATTCCTTCTACAATGTTGGAATTTGGTTATGCTGAATTTTGTACTTGTTAAAACATTGTTAGATCGCGCCCGCTCGCGATCGTTCGTTCTACAATGTTTTATTGGTGGAATTTGTTTATGTGAAATTTGTTTCGCGTACGCATTCGTGTGGCGTCTTGACTTTGTAGTCTTAAGCGATCTCGCTTTTCCTGCCTTTGCTCCCACGCTTTGAGCGAGCCATGTTTCGATTTAATTACTTATGTTTGTCGCGCCATACGTTTAGCGCTGTCGTTGCACGCATGCTTACACATCTCGTTCCCGATGAATCTTTTCCGGGAAGTCATGTGTATTTTGATCCACGATTGTACTTGGTACCGAAAGTAACAATCGTTTCCTTTACCGTGATCTACATGCGCGTTTGCATTGGTGCAACGATAGCGGTAATCGCTGTTTCTATGCCTCTGCGTTTGTTCTAAATTTTACTCGTGGTTGTTCTGTGTTAGACCAACAACCTTTTCTGACCAATCCAAGCATATTATGGCCATCTTTGTTGGCTATTTGTTCCTTCCTTTACTTTCATTTTCGTGTCTGTGTGTAATTTTATATTTTGACATGCCAATTTGAGAACCGATTTTCTAACTCGAACGAGACCTATCGTCCGTCCGTAACACCGCCCCTCGTAAAACGCGAGTATACTAAGTTTTACGCTACAGTGTAGGACGATATCTCGCTTTGTAAAATGTTATTTTTTAAGTAACCTTTAAAATGGAACCTTTGAAATATCTATCTGTCTTTATGATATTTTGATTGCGCAATGTTATTCGTTATTTTTTATGCGTTACTCAAGTTGGGATTGATTCTCGCTCCGATTCGTACGTCCTCTGTTTCCACGCTGCGTGGTTGGATGTCTTTGTTCTGCCACAGTCGTCGCTGCATCGCGAACCTTTGCGTTGCGTCAGGTCAGTTATTCGTTGCTCGTTGAATAAACTTATGTTGAGCTGGTCGATCGTGGTTTTCTGCTGCTTGTCGTTTGTTGTCGAGATGAGGCTGACGATGCATACTTTAGTTGCAGCCGAATATTGACGAGATGCCCTTGCCCTTGGCATGTCTAGTCGTCTGCCTTGCTGTTTGTGTTCGAAGATGCCAGACGGAGACGTGACGTTCGTCTCCTCCGCATGTAAATACAGGCGCTTGATGTAACTATGTTTACATCGGTTTACAATTTTGGACGTTTATTGAGTAGATTGCGAGTCACTCTTGCGTTCGCGTCTTGTTGCCGTGGACGGAATTCTTTCGTTTACAGCTGATGCCACGAGTCTGCATATGCGCTTGTTGTTTACAGATGATGCTCCCGCCGAAACCGGTCATATTGTAACTTGTACCGGATTATTACGAGGCGGGCAGCGAAGTGAAGTAGCCGAACGTACTCGATACGATCGGAAGTAGGTGAGTTGTATCCATAGTGAAGGATGCGGATGTGCTTCTGCTTGTAGTCGTCGGGATCAGCGAGATGGACATTAATGGCGGTTGGTCCATCTCCTGTTGATCGTATGCAATACCAGTGTTGTTGTTGGTACTGCCGTTTCAGTATTTGACGTACTGCCTGTTGTGCGCGATACTCGCATATGTCTCGATGGCATTCTCTTCCTCCTCGATCTATTGTTTCTAGTAGATGCGGACGTTGGTGTGAATCGAACGCGTCTACGGGTGTAACGTTAGGTGCATCGTAGTCTCCGGCTGAAGTATCGTGTGGCCATCACGTCCTTAACCGATGACTGTGTTGAGCCATTTTATCTGATGATAGCGTGCTGCGTCGTCTAGTGAGCAGCTTTCTAGTTCCAAGTTTCTGTCGAAATGGTGTTTTCAGCGGACAGCTTCTCTCTCTCTGGTTACTTTGTTGAGACCTGACGCAAGGTTGACCGTTGATTGTTGCTGCAAGTCGCCAATCGACTTCAGCGTCGTCGTTGTCCAGGATGTCCTATGGTTGTACACGCTGTTGAATCAGCACTCGTCGTCCAATAGTGAGCAATCAATCCCTTCAAACTACTTTCAAGAATGGATCCTAATGCCGTCCTTTATTGGCATGTTCCTATCGCATGATCCTTCTACTTTTTATACTTGTTTTTATTATGTATTAACTTTGTTGTGTGCATACTAGTGAACTACCTCGACTGGTTACGTTAACTTTTCTCAGTTTTGTTTGAAATTGGCATGTATTCTACCGGTTAAGCCGGTGCCGATTCCTCAATCCTACCTGATTGAGCTTGTTTATACTTGCATGTTTTTGCGGCCATTTGTCCCCTTGGCCGGATGCCTTGACCACTCTGCGTCTCAGCTTTTACCCTTACCGGCTTGGGATTATTACTCCGTAATCGATTGGAGCTTCTGTAGTTGCACTAGAGGTGTGTTCCTGAAATCAAATCTCATGAAAGGAGATAGTATTAGTTAACCCATTTTGGGCTGTGCTAAATATTAATAAACCAACCACCCCAGGTTAGTTTATATTGTTGTCAATGATTTTCAGAATGAGGCGTATTCCTTTTAACAACCTCCAATAGTTGACATGTTTTCCTTTGTTTTCGGTTTTTTTTTGTTTTGCAAGATGTGACAATTAAGAACTGATAAGTTTTAACTTGCAATGTGTTGATCAAGATTCCTGTAACACTTGATATTATGTATTTGAAGTTTTTTATTTATGGCATGGTTACTTATTAGTTCGGGTTGTTACCGAATAGACGTGTTTACGCCTTTGGTGCATCGTGAGATGCCTCATTGTTTTGCCTTGTGGTAAACCATGTTCCATGACTTCCTGCCAAACACCCGAATCACAAATTTTGTTCTGTGATTTTCCTTTTTTCGGGATGTGCCTTGGAATTCTTTCTATTCCCTGTTTGGCCCTGTCTTGCCCCTTTTCATGGGTCTTTTCATTGTCCGTTGCGATGAGAATTTATGGAGCTGATAATAATAAGATTTACTTACCTGTCATTCAAATTCCTATGAATTTGAAATAACTCCATACCTGGTGTTTTCTCCTCGCCTTCCTTCGTTAGGTGGGTCGTTGTTCCGTAGATGATCCAGTTTTCAGGTGCCTCGTGCCTGCTTCGGAGCTCTACTTCCACCTCATTTATTTGTCCGCGGTTTAACACTTGACACTGGTGTTTCGTTCGCGGTTTGGCCTGGTAACGCACGTGATTGCACTAACCTTTGGGGTTACCTGGAGCCAGTTCCTGATTGTCGACGTCACTTTGCGACGTTAATCCCTCCTGCTGAGAGATTCTTCGATCAAGGCCTTTAGATCGGATGTAGGCACTCTTTCCCTTCGCTGTTAAGGCTATCCTAAGCCATTTCCTTCGGTGGTCGACGTCCCGTGGCGTCGCCAATCTCTCCTTGTGAGAGACTCAATGATCGATGCATTTAGATCTGTGAACCGTTCGCGGTTTGGCCTGGTAACGCACGTGATTGCACTAACCTTTGGGGTTACCTGGAGCCAATTTTAATCCCTCCCGTTGAGAGATTCTATGCATTTAGATCATTTGTAGGGATCAGGACCGTAGGAAACTGGTAGAAAACTCTTGACAGCACGAGCAAAGCCCCTCGTTCTGTTTATCCCTCCCGTTTGAGAGATTCTATGATCGACGAATTTCGATCGTTCGTAGGGATCACGACTTGCGATTCCCTACGCTGTTGAGGCTAATCGAGCGTCAACCGGCCTTTGTCCAATTTTGGACTCTGAAGGAGTTACTGAGTCGCACTCTCTCAAACGTTGAACCAGGCCCGTTTCCCTGATTCTGAGGAGTCGAAGTTCACTCGTCCTCTGCTATCCCGGACAGAGGCTTCAGTGCCGTTTTAATGCCGTTTTGGCAGTGGTGCGGTCCCTTACCTTTAGGCGACCGGAGATAATGATCTCTTTGCGACTGTGCAAACACCTGAAGAGTTCTCCGGCTTAACTGGTGGGGATATGTTGGCCGAGAGAATTTTCTCTTCCCTTATACGAACTGAAGGAATTACTATGTCGACAATATGCTGGCGCGGCACAGGCCCTAATTGGCCTGGGTCAGAAGAGTCGATGTTCACTCGTTCGCTGCATTCGAGCGTTAACTCGAAACAGTACAGCGACTTCAGTCGTGTCCTTTAAAGCACTTTCACTTCACTTGCTCACTGAACTTCACTGTACTGCACTTTGTACCTTGAGAAGTCACTTATACGAATTTCACAATACTGCTCACAAACTTCACTTTGAGACAGTCACAACAGCTGTTCTTCAGGTGACAGCACACCTTTTCACTACTGCTGTTCTTTAGGCGACAGCACGCCTTGTGAATTCGTTCACGAGTACAACCGCGCGCGATGTTGTACTCCTCTCTGGAGCCACCATGTAACGACGTGGAATTGTCCGATCAAGCGCGAAGGTAGCTTGACCGCGTGCGTTGGTCGTCTCCAACGCGAACACCTTTTAATGCGCTCGACTCCTTCGGCTTTAGTATCAACGTGTTCGGTCCGGGCCGTGACTATGCCGACACCGGAGAAAACAACGTGTGATACTAAAACCTTGACTTGACGATAACCGAGAATTCGGTCCGCGACGTGACTACGCCGCCAACGGAGAGAGATTCTGGCGAATTATCGTTAAGTCTTTCGGATAGGGTTAGGAAGTTGGCTTTCGGTACGATCGGTCCGCGCCGTGACTACGCCGACAACGGAGAAATCGCGACCGAGGATGGGATAGAACTTTGGATCTTTCGAGAGTTTGGTCCGTGCCGTGACTACGCCGACGCCGGAGGAGACGCTCTCGAATTTTCCTAAGTCTTTCGAACTGGGATAGAAAGGTTGATTTGGTACGATCGGTCCGCGCCGTGACTACGCCGACAACGGAGAAATCGTAACCGGATTGGGATGGGACTCGCGGATTTTTCGGGAGTTTGGTCCGTGCCGTGACTACGCCGACGCCGGAGGGGACGCTCTCGAAATTTCCTAAGCCCTTGGGTAAGGAGGGAATTGAACTTGTGGATTTCCTGGGAGTTTGGTCCGTGCCGTGACTATGCCGACGCCGGAGGGGACGCTCTCAAGATTTCCTAAGTTCTTAGGGTAAGGTTGCTGAAAGGGTAAAAAATAATTAGACCGGACTTCCTTTCCTCTAAAACGTCGAGGTTAAGATGATGAGAACATCCACGAGCCTCGTACCGAGACGGTCAAGGTGACCGCCTCGGATGGATTCCCATGAAAGTCTGATTTTATTCCAAATTTGTCCGTCTTATATACCTAAATGGTTTCTATGGACTAAAGAGCGCGAGCGAGTTAGAAGATCTCACTCCAGAATCCAGATTTGTTTGCAGTTGCGTAAATTCCTGTTCCAACTTGTTCATTCATGTTCGTTCGAACATATTCGCAGTTTTTTCTGTTGAACTTGAAATCGAACATTAGCCTTTGTAACTACATTGTTGTTTTGGTTTAGATGCTTATGTTTTGGCCTGACTCACTGACTTTCGCATGATTTGGTCACGTATTCGAATCTTATGCTGGCCATGTACTTGAACTTATGTCGATCGCGTAAACAATTGAAGATTGTTTACGAGGTCGATCGGAGCGCAACGTTCGTCAACGCGCTCTCGCTACGTTCGATCGTTCGTTCTTTCTACAATGTTGTATCGTTGGAATTCGATTATCTGGATTTTGTACTGGATAAAACATTGTTAGATCGCGCACTCTCGCGATTCCTTCTACAATGTTGGAATTTGGTTATGCTGAATTTTGTACTTGTTAAAACATTGTTAGATCGCGCCCGCTCGCGATCGTTCGTTCTACAATGTTTTATTGGTGGAATTTGTTTATGTGAAATTTGTTTCGCGTACGCATTCGTGTGGCGTCTTGACTTTGTAGTCTTAAGCGATCTCGCTTTTCCTGCCTTTGCTCCCACGCTTTGAGCGAGCCATGTTTCGATTTAATTACTTATGTTTGTCGCGCCATACGTTTAGCGCTGTCGTTGCACGCATGCTTACACATCTCGTTCCCGATGAATCTTATCCGGGAAGTCATGTGTATTTTGATCCACGATTGTACTTGGTACCGAAAGTAACAATCGTTTCCTTTACCGTGATCTACATGCGCGTTTGCATTGGTGCAACGGTAGCGGTAATCGCTGTTTCTATGCCTCTGCGTTTGTTCTAAATTTTACTCGTGGTTGTTCTGTGTTAGACCAACAACCTTTTCTGACCAATCCAAGCATATTATGGCCATCTTTGTTGGCTATTTGTTCCTTCCTTTACTTTCATTTTCGTGTCTGTGTGTAATTTTATATTTTGACATGCCAATTTGAGAACCGATTTTCTAACTCGAACGAGACCTATCGTCCGTCCGTAACAAGCACCTTCTAAACACCATTTTGCATCGTCTCATTCTCTTTAAAGTCACTTTAAGCACCTTCTAAACACCATTTTGCATCGTCTCATTCTCTTTAAAGTCACCTTAAGCACCTTCTAAACCTCATTTTGCATCGTCTCATTCTCTTTAAAGTCACTTTAAGCACCTTCTAAACCTCATTTTGCATCGTCTCATTCTCTTTAAAGTCACCTTAAGCACCTTCTAAACACCATTTTGCATCGTCTCATTCTCTTTAAAGTCACTTTAAGCACCTTCTAAACCTCATTTTGCATCGTCTCATTCTCTTTAAAGTCACCTTAAGCACCTTCTAAACACCATTTTGCATCGTCTCATTCTCTTTAAAGTCACTTTAAGCACCTTCTAAACACCATTTTGCATCGTCTCATTCTCTTTAAAGTCACTTTAAGCACCTTCTAAACCTCATTTTGCATCGTCTCATTCTCTTTAAAGTCACCTTAAGCACCTTCTAAACACCATTTTGCATCGTCTCATTCTCTTTAAAGTCACTTTAAGCACCTTCTAAACCTCATTTTGCATCGTCTCATTCTCTTTAAAGTCACTTTAAGCACCTTCTAAACCTCATTTTGCATCGTCTCATTCTCTTTAAAGTCACCTTAAGCACCTTCTAAACACCAATTTGCATCGTCTCATTCTCTTTAAAGTCACTTTAAGCACCTTCTAAACCTCATTTTGCATCGTCTCATTCTCTTTAAAGTCACCTTAAGCACCTTCTAAACACCATTTTGCATCGTCTCATTCTCTTTAAAGTCACTTTAAGCACCTTCTAAACCTCATTTTGCATCGTCTCATTCTCTTTAAAGTCACCTTAAGCACCTTCTAAACACCATTTTGCATCGTCTCATTCTCTTTAAAGTCACTTTAAGCACCTTCTAAACACCATTTTGCATCGTCTCATTCTCTTTAAAGTCACTTTAAGCACCTTCTAAACCTCATTTTGCATCGTCTCATTCTCTTTAAAGTCACCTTAAGCACCTTCTAAACCTCATTTTGCATCGTCTCATTCTCTTTAAAGTCACTTTAAGCACCTTCTAAACCTCATTTTGCATCGTCTCATTCTCTTTAAAGTCACCTTAAGCACCTTCTAAACACCATTTTGCATCGTCTCATTCTCTTTAAAGTCACCTTAAGCACCTTCTAAACACCATTTTGCATCGTCTCATTCTCTTTAAAGTCACTTTAAGCACCTTCTAAACCTCATTTTGCATCGTCTCATTCTCTTTAAAGTCACTTTAAGCACCTTCTAAACACCATTTTGCATCGTCTCATTCTCTTTAAAGTCACTTTAAGCACCTTCTAAACCTCATTTTGCATCGTCTCATTCTCTTTAAAGTCACTTTAAGAACCTTCTAAACCTCATTTTGCATCGTCTCATTCTCTTTAAAGTCACCTTAAGCACCTTCTAAACCTCATTTTGCATCGTCTCATTCTCTTTAAAGTCACCTTAAGCACCTTCTAAACCTCATTTTGCATCGTCTCATTCTCTTTAAAGTCACCTTAAGCACCTTCTAAACACCATTTTGCATCGTCTCATTCTCTTTAAAGTCACTTTAAGCACCTTCTAAACCTCATTTTGCATCGTCTCATTCTCTTTAAAGTCACTTTAAGCACCTTCTAAACCTCATTTTGCATCGTCTCATTCTCTTTAAAGTCACTTTAAGCACCTTCTAAACCTCATTTTGCATCGTCTCATTCTCTTTAAAGTCACTTTAAGCACCTTCTAAACACCATTTTGCATCGTCTCATTCTCTTTAAAGTCACCTTAAGCACCTTCTAAACCTCATTTTGCATCGTCTCATTCTCTTTAAAGTCACTTTAAGCACCTTCTAAACACCATTTTGCATCGTCTCATTCTCTTTAAAGTCACTTTAAGCACCTTCTAAACCTCATTTTGCATCGTCTCATTCTCTTTAAAGTCACTTTAAGCACCTTCTAAACACCATTTTGCATCGTCTCATTCTCTTTAAAGTCACTTTAAGCACCTTCTAAACACCATTTTGCATCGTCTCATTCTCTTTAAAGTCACTTTAAGCACCTTCTAAACACCATTTTGCATCGTCTCATTCTCTTTAAAGTCACTTTAAGCACCTTCTAAACACCATTTTGCATCGTCTCATTCTCTTTAAAGTCACTTTAAGCACCTTCTAAACACCATTTTGCATCGTCTCATTCTCTTTAAAGTCACTTTAAGCACCTTCTAAACACCATTTTGCATCGTCTCATGCTCTTTAAAGTCACTTTAAGCACCTTCTAAACCTCATTTTGCATCGTCTCATTCTCTTTAAAGTCACTTTAAGCACCTTCTAAACCTCATTTTGCATCGTCTCATTCTCTTTAAAGTCACTTTAAGCACCTTCTAAACCTCATTTTGCATCGTCTCATTCTCTTTAAAGTCACCTTAAGCACCTTCTAAACACCATTTTGCATCTTCTCATTCTCTTTAAAGTCACTTTAAGCACCTTCTAAACCTCATTTTGCATCGTCTCATTCTCTTTAAAGTCACTTTAAGCACCTTCTAAACCTCATTTTGCATCATTCTCTTTAAAGTCACTTTAAGCACCTTCTAAACCTCATTTTGCATCGTCTCATTCTCTTTAAAGTCACTTTAAGCACCTTCTAAACACCATTTTGCGTCGTCTCATTCTCTTTAAAGTCACCTTAAGCACCTTCTAAACCTCATTTTGCATCGTCTCATTCTCTTTAAAGTCACTTTAAGCACCTTCTAAACACCATTTTGCATCGTCTCATTCTCTTTAAAGTCACCTTAAGCACCTTCTAAACACCATTTTGCATCGTCTCATTCTCTTTAAAGTCACTTTAAGCACCTTCTAAACCTCATTTTGCATCGTCTCATTCTCTTTAAAGTCACTTTAAGCACCTTCTAAACCTCATTTTGCATCGTCTCATTCTCTTTAAAGTCACTTTAAGCACCTTCTAAACCTCATTTTGCATCGTCTCATTCTCTTTAAAGTCACCTTAAGCACCTTCTAAACACCATTTTGCATCGTCTCATTCTCTTTAAAGTCACTTTAAGCACCTTCTAAACCTCATTTTGCATCGTCTCATTCTCTTTAAAGTCACCTTAAGCACCTTCTAAACACCATTTTGCATCGTCTCATTCTCTTTAAAGTCACTTTAAGCACCTTCTAAACCTCATTTTGCATCGTCTCATTCTCTTTAAAGTCACTTTAAGCACCTTCTAAACCTCATTTTGCATCGTCTCATTCTCTTTAAAGTCACCTTAAGCACCTTCTAAACACCATTTTGCATCGTCTCATTCTCTTTAAAGTCACTTTAAGCACCTTCTAAACCTCATTTTGCATCGTCTCATTCTCTTTAAAGTCACTTTAAGCACCTTCTAAACCTCATTTTGCATCGTCTCATTCTCTTTAAAGTCACTTTAAGCACCTTCTAAACCTCATTTTGCATCGTCTCATTCTCTTTAAAGTCACCTTAAGCACCTTCTAAACACCATTTTGCATCGTCTCATTCTCTTTAAAGTCACTTTAAGCACCTTCTAAACCTCATTTTGCATCGTCTCATTCTCTTTAAAGTCACTTTAAGCACCTTCTAAACCTCATTTTGCATCGTCTCATTCTCTTTAAAGTCACTTTAAGCACCTTCTAAACACCATTTTGCATCGTCTCATTCTCTTTAAAGTCACTTTAAGCACCTTCTAAACACCATTTTGCATCGTCTCATTCTCTTTAAAGTCACTTTAAGCACCTTCTAAACATCATTTTGCATCGTCTCATTCTCTTTAAAGTCACTTTAAGCACCTTCTAAACACCATTTTGTATCGTCTCATTCTCTTTAAAGTCACTTTAAGCACCTTCTAAACCTCATTTTGCATCGTCTCATTCTCTTTAAAGTCACCTTAAGCACCTTCTAAACACCATTTTGCATCGTCTCATTCTCTTTAAAGTCACTTTAAGCACCTTCTAAACACCATTTTGCATCGTCTCATTCTCTTTAAAGTCACTTTAAGCACCTTCTAAACACCATTTTGCATCGTCTCATTCTCTTTAAAGTCACTTTAAGCACCTTCTAAACCTCATTTTGCATCGTCTCATTCTCTTTAAAGTCACTTTAAGCACCTTCTAAACCTCATTTTGCATCGTCTCATTCTCTTTAAAGTCACCTTAAGCACCTTCTAAACACCATTTTGCATCGTCTCATTCTCTTTAAAGTCACTTTAAGCACCTTCTAAACCTCATTTTGCATCGTCTCATTCTCTTTAAAGTCACCTTAAGCACCTTCTAAACACCATTTTGCATCGTCTCATTCTCTTTAAAGTCACCTTAAGCACCTTCTAAACCTCATTTTGCATCGTCTCATTCTCTTTAAAGTCACCTTAAGCACCTTCTAAACACCATTTTGCATCGTCTCATTCTCTTTAAAGTCACTTTAAGCACCTTCTAAACACCATTTTGCATCGTCTCATTCTCTTTAAAGTCACCTTAAGCACCTTCTAAACACCATTTTGCATCGTCTCATTCTCTTTAAAGTCACTTTAAGCACCTTCTAAACCTCATTTTGCATCGTCTCATTCTCTTTAAAGTCACCTTAAGCACCTTCTAAACACCATTTTGCATCGTCTCATTCTCTTTAAAGTCACTTTAAGCACCTTCTAAACCTCATTTTGCATCGTCTCATTCTCTTTAAAGTCACTTTAAGCACCTTCTAAACCTCATTTTGCATCGTCTCATTCTCTTTAAAGTCACTTTAAGCACCTTCTAAACCTCATTTTGCATCGTCTCATTCTCTTTAAAGTCACCTTAAGCACCTTCTAAACACCATTTTGCATCGTCTCATTCTCTTTAAAGTCACTTTAAGCACCTTCTAAACCTCATTTTGCATCGTCTCATTCTCTTTAAAGTCACCTTAAGCACCTTCTAAACACCATTTTGCATCGTCTCATTCTCTTTAAAGTCACTTTAAGCACCTTCTAAACCTCATTTTGCATCGTCTCATTCTCTTTAAAGTCACTTTAAGCACCTTCTAAACCTCATTTTGCATCGTCTCATTCTCTTTAAAGTCACTTTAAGCACCTTCTAAACACCATTTTGCATCGTCTCATTCTCTTTAAAGTCACTTTAAGCACCTTCTTAATATCATTTTGCATCGTCTCATTCTCTTTAAAGTCACTTTAAGCACCTTCTAAACACCATTTTGCATCGTCTCATTCTCTTTAAAGTCACTTTAAGCACCTTCTAAACCTCATTTTGCATCGTCTCATTCTCTTTAAAGTCACTTTAAGCACCTTCTAAACCTCATTTTGCATCGTCTCATTCTCTTTAAAGTCACTTTAAGCACCTTCTAAACACCATTTTGCATCGTCTCATTCTCTTTAAAGTCACTTTAAGCACCTTCTAAACACCATTTTTGCATCGTCTCATTCTCTTTAAAGTCACTTTAAGCACCTTCTAAACACCATTTTGCATCGTCTCATTCTCTTTAAAGTCACTTTAAGCACTTTCTAAACCTCATTTTGCATCGTCTCATTCTCTTTAAAGTCACCTTAAGCACCTTCTAAACCTCATTTTGCATCGTCTCATTCTCTTTAAAGTCACCTTAAGCACCTTCTAAACACCATTTTGCATCGTCTCATTCTCTTTAAAGTCACTTTAAGCACCTTCTAAACCTCATTTTGCATCGTCTCATTCTCTTTAAAGTCACCTTAAGCACCTTCTAAACACCATTTTGCATCGTCTCATTCTCTTTAAAGTCACTTTAAGCACCTTCTAAACACCATTTTGCATCGTCTCATTCTCTTTAAAGTCACTTTAAGCACCTTCTAAACACCATTTTGCATCGTCTCATTCTCTTTAAAGTCACTTTAAGCACCTTCTAAACACCATTTTGCATCGTCTCATTCTCTTTAAAGTCACTTTAAGCACCTTCTAAACACCATTTTGCATCGTCTCATTCTCTTTAAAGTCACTTTAAGCACCTTCTAAACACCATTTTGCATCGTCTCATTCTCTTTAAAGTCACTTTAAGCACCTTCTAAACACCATTTTGCATCGTCTCATTCTCTTTAAAGTCACTTTAAGCACCTTCTAAACCTCATTTTGCATCGTCTCATTCTCTTTAAAGTCACCTTAAGCACCTTCTAAACACCATTTTGCATCGTCTCATTCTCTTTAAAGTCACTTTAAGCACCTTCTAAAGACCATTTTGCATCGTCTCATTCTCTTTAAAGTCACTTTAAGCACCTTCTAAACACCATTTTGCATCGTCTCATTCTCTTTAAAGTCACCTTAAGCACCTTCTAAACACCATTTTGCATCGTCTCATTCTCTTTAAAGTCACTTTAAGCACCTTCTAAACCTCATTTTGCATCGTCTCATTCTCTTTAAAGTCACTTTAAGCACCTTCTAAACACCATTTTGCATCGTCTCATTCTCTTTAAAGTCACCTTAACACCATTTTGCATCGTCTCATTCTCTTTAAAGTCACTTTAAGCACCTTCTAAACCTCATTTTGCATCGTCTCATTCTCTTTAAAGTCACCTTAAGCACCTTCTAAACACCATTTTGCATCGTCTCATTCTCTTTAAAGTCACTTTAAGCACCTTCTAAACCTCATTTTGCATCGTCTCATTCTCTTTAAAGTCACCTTAAGCACCTTCTAAACACCATTTTGCATCGTCTCATTCTCTTTAAAGTCACTTTAAGCACCTTCTAAACACCATTTTGCATCGTCTCATTCTCTTTAAAGTCACTTTAAGCACCTTCTAAACCTCATTTTGTATCGTCTCATTCTCTTTAAAGTCACCTTAAGCACCTTCTAAACACCATTTTGCATCGTCTCATTCTCTTTAAAGTCACTTTAAGCACCTTCTAAACCTCATTTTGCATCGTCTCATTCTCTTTAAAGTCACTTTAAGCACCTTCTAAACCTCATTTTGCATCGTCTCATTCTCTTTAAAGTCACCTTAAGCACCTTCTAAACACCATTTTGCATCGTCTCATTCTCTTTAAAGTCACTTTAAGCACCTTCTAAACCTCATTTTGCATCGTCTCATTCTCTTTAAAGTCACCTTAAGCACCTTCTAAACACCATTTTGCATCGTCTCATTCTCTTTAAAGTCACTTTAAGCACCTTCTAAACCTCATTTTGCATCGTCTCATTCTCTTTAAAGTCACTTTAAGCACCTTCTAAACCTCATTTTGCATCGTCTCACTCTCTTTAAAGTCACTTTAAGCACC